>NC_091148.1:1205000-1457316 GCF_041381155.1 Argopecten irradians | reverse complement strand
TTGTTCTTCACCACGCTGTCCATCAACTGGTACCGTTACATTCAAATTTTACATAATTTCTTGTTTTTGTTCTTTACTTAGATATGTACATAAATTATTAATTGCTTGATCTTATAAAACTAAGCCATGAATATTATATTTTTTTAAGAGTCAAATTCTGTTTAGACAGTATCTTATGGTTTTGAGTACACCTATAAGTATAAAATTCTGATTTTCAGAGACCTGTACTGATGGTTTTTGTACATCGAGAACGGAGTATAAATTCTGTTTTAGACCCGTACTTATGGTTTTGTTTATATAACAGATTATAATTCTTGTTTTAGATTCGTACTGATGGTTTTGAGTACACCTAACGAGTATATATTCTGGTTTTAGAACTGTTACTGTTGGTGTTCGATTTATACTATCGAGTATAATTTCTGTTTTAGGACCCGTACTTATGGTTTTGAGTACACCTAACGAGTATAATTCTGTTTTAGACCTGTTCGGATGGTTTTGAGTACATATAACCGAGTAAAATTCTGTTTTAGACCTTACTGATGGTTTTGTATTTATAAACGAGTATAAAATTCTTTGTTTTAGACCGAGGTACTTATGGGTTTTGTATATATAACGAGTATAAATTCTGTTTTAGACCTGTACTGATGGTTTTGAGTACACCTAAAAGAGTATAAATTCTGTTTTAGACCTGTACTGATGGTTTTTGTTTACATATAAAGATATAAAATTCTGTTTAAAGAACCCGTACTTATGGTTTGAGTACACCTAACGAGTAGAAATTCTGTTTTAGCTGTACCTGATGGTTTTGAGTATACCTTAACGAGTATAAATTCTGTTTTTCATGACCTGGAACTGACTGGTTTTTGTTTTATATAAGAGTTAAATTCTGTTTTAGGACCTGTATCTTATGGTTTTGCTTATACCCAATACAGAGTATAAATTCTGTTTTAGACCCGTACTATGGTTTTTTACATCTGTAACGAGTTTACAATTCTATTTTAGTCCGTACTAATGGTTTTGTTTATATTATATAAACGGAGTATAAATTCTGTTTCTAGACCTGTACTGATGGTTTGGAGTACAATAAGCGGAGTATACTATTCTGTTTTAGACAGTACTGATGGTTTTGACGTACAACCTAATGAGTATAAATTCTGTTGTTTAGGAACCCGTACTTACTGTTGGTTTTGTAGTATTTATATAACGAGTATAAAATCTGTCCTTTTAGATCTGAATGAGGTTTTGGTTCAATAATACCTTATAACGAGTATAAACTTCTGTTTTAGACCTGTACTTGATGGTTTTGTATATTATTATTAATCGAGTATAAATTCCTGTTTTAGACCTGTACTGATGTTTTGTCTTATGTACACGCTATAACAGAGTATAATTTTGTTTTCAGGACCCGTATGATGGTTTTGAGTATACGGTATTAACTTGTTCTAGACCCACTATGATGACTTTGTTTAGATTTAGTATCACACTTCTGTTCTTCATAATATGGTTTTGTTTATTTATTTACACGGTAAGTTACTGTTCTTTAGACCTGTTCATCAATATTACTCTGCCCCCACATCGGCCCTAAGTTTCTGTCCTCAGTATCAACATCTGTTCTTCAATAATACCTTACATCGGTAAGTTACTGTCCTTCTAACTTCTGTTCTTCAATAATACCTTACATCAGTAAGTTATGTCCTTCTAACATCTGTTTCTTCAATAATACCTAATACATCGGTAAGTTACTGTCCTTCTAACATCTGTTCTTCAATAATACCTTACATCGGTAATTACTGTCCTTCTAACATCTGTTTCTTCAATAATACCTTACATCGGTAAAGTTACTGCACTTCAAAATTCTAACATGTGTACCTGTTAACATTCTTCAATAATACCTTACATCGGTAAGTTAACTGTCCCTTTCTAACGTCTGTTCTTAAATCATACTTACTTACATCGTAAGTTACTGTCCTTCTAACATCTGTTCTTCATATAATACCTTACATTGGTACGTGGTTACTGTCCTTCTAACATCTGTGTCTTCAATAATACCTTACAACAGTATGTTACGGTCCTTCTAAGTTACAGTCATCTGGTTTCTTCAATAATACCTTACATTGGTAAGTTACGTCGTCCTTCTAAAATCTGTTCTTCAATAATACCTTACATCAGTAAGTTATGTCCTTCAAACATCTAGTACTTCAATAATACCTGTCATGGGACTAAGATTACTGTCACTTCTAACATCTGTTCTTCAATAATACCTTACATCGGTAAGTTACTGTCCTTCTAACGTTGTTCTTCAATAAAACCTTACATCGGATAAGTTACTGTCCTTCTAACATCTGTTCTTCAATAATAAGTATTACAAAAATCGTAACGATCCTGCTCTATATACCATACAAAGAGAGAGGAGTGGTAACAAGTTTACTGTCTGCTTCTAACAATCTGTTAACTTCAATAATACCTCAAAAACGTACTTCGGTAAGTTTACTGTCCTTCTAACATCTGTTCTTCAATCAAAAATGGACCTTACATCAGTAAGTTACTTCCTTCTAAGTCTGTACTGTCACACTTAAATAACGGTAAGTTATGGTCTGTACACGAATCTGTTCTTCAATAATACCTATAATACATCGTATGTTAGGTTTGTCCTTCTAACATCCTCTGTAAGTTATGTCCTGTATAACATCAATTTGATGATGCTCAAGATACTAAGACAATACATAACGGTAAGTTATACCTAATCTGTTACATTCATACACATCGGTAAGTTACTGTCCTTCTAACATCTGTTCTTCAATAATACCTTATACCATTTGTCGGTTAAGTTACTGTCCTTTCTAACAATAATACTTCCCCTGTACTTCAATAATACTGTACTTTACATCTATACATGTAATAATTCATACATCAGTACTGTCCTTCTAACAGTCTGTTCTTCAATAATACCTTACATCGTAAGTTTGTTACTGTCCTTCTAACGTCTAGAGTAACAGGATCTTGTTCTTCAATATGTAAGTTTACTGTCCTTGGAGCTACATCGGTAAGTTACTGTCCTTCTAACATCTGTTCTTCAATAATACCTTACATCGGTAAGGTTAGTTACTTCTTATGTGGATTCTCAAACGTCTGTTCTTCAATAATACCTTAACACATCCTGTAAGTTACTGTCCTTCATAACATCTGTGTTCTTCAATAATACCTTACATCGGTAAGTTATGTCCTTCAGTACAGCACGTCTAGTTACTTCAATGTTACCTTTGGTTACCGGTAAGTTACTGGTCCTTCTTAACATCTGAAGGGATCTTTAATACCTTACATCATAAGTTAGGTGTCCGTTGACCTAGTTGTGAATGCATTTGGACTTGACACTATAATTACCTTACAGTCCCATGGTAAGATTTAGCTGTCCTTCTAAAACATCTTGGACATTTTGCTAGTCAAAGTGGGGGGGGGGGGGGGTGGGGGGGGGGGGGGGTTTGTTATCCTAATTCCCTGGGGGGGGATTAAATGGTACTGAAATTACTTTCTCACTTATAAATATGTTTGATCTCAATTACACTACTCAGTTACTGTCCTTCATATATTGCATCAGAACCTTTTGTATGACTATCGGTCAATGAACAATACATCTAACAATGATAGTTAAAGTTAAAGCTGTTACTCTTCTAGGGGGGGGGTCTCCGTGCTCAGAAATTTACAAAGGCATTGACATCAAAAAACTATACTGTCATTTCCCAACTTGGACCCTAGGTAAGATAATAACAGCAATCAAACTAAATTTTGGGACCTCGATCCAGTTGAGCAGCATCACAAGATTGGCCGACATAGCAGTCCCGGCATCTTGTAAGATTTTGATAGTTAAAGTTTGTCATACGGGGAGTTTTCGAATATATTCAGAAAGTATGGCCCATGAAGGGATTAGTATTATCTCAAATTTCATATGTATTCCCCATGAGGACCTCCTGGTAGTGCATATTGCATTTTGGGAAACTGACGTTTTGACAACAACATCAAACCCTCGCCAGGTAGCCATCTTGGATTTTGACTACAGTTCCAAAGACATTGTTACCCAACTAAAACTCAAAAAGCAGGTAACAGGGATGACCTCAATTTCATATGTACGGGGTTACCCAAGCACCCCAGTTTTACATTTGCATTTTGGGTACACTGATCACGTCTCCCAACAGATGGCCGCCAGGTACAAATGGATTTTGAGAGTTTTTAGTTTCAAAAGTCATACTTACTGGAGTTTGCCCACAATAACCTCAAAAATACAGTAACTGAAGGGATCATTTCTCAAACATATGTATATCCCTAGGACTCCCTACGTTGGCAAAATTTTGGTAAACTGATCGGATCAACAAATGGCCGACTGAGTGGCCATCTTGGATTTTACGCCAGTTAAAGTTTGTTACAAACCGGCATATTTCTCAGAAAGTCATTTGACAAACGATACGCCGTAACCCTCAAATTCCTATGTAGGTTCCTACAGACATATCCCCAATGAGACATACGACCTAGTTTGCCTATAGCAAGTTGCGACCACCATCTTGATTTGATGTTTAACAGTTTGAATACTAGAGAGAAAAGTCCCGCCATTCCCTCTTTCATTTGTCAGGCTATTTCCAATAAAATTCGTTTGGTGGGCTGCGCAAGATCATCCCTCTGAGGATCTCAGGTTTATACCCGAGTTGTGGATGCTGGGAGAACATAGACAATAAGGGACCCAAACTATTTGTAGGTTTATACTGAGTTGTGGATGCTGGGAGAATAGACAATTACAGTCCAGGTATCTTGAAGCCTTTATACCGGAATTGTGGATGCTGGGAGAACTAGACAATAATACGAAGATTGTACATCTAATGAAGGTTTAAATACCAAGGGTGTGGATGCTGGGAGGAACTAGACAATAATACAGATGTATTTGTAGGTTTATACCGAGTTGTGGATGCTGGGAAGAACTAGGACAGTATAATACAAATCAGATGTAATACAGATGTATTTGTAGGTTTAACCTGAGTTGTGGATGCTCGGGGTGAAACTTCTGTAAGACAATAATACAGATGTATTTGTAGGGTTTATACCGAGTTGTGGATGCTGGGAGAACTAGACAATAATACAGATGTATTTGTAGGTTTATACCGAGTTGTGGATGCTGGGAGAACTAGACAATAATACAGATGTATTTGTAGGTTTATACTGAGTTGTGGATGCTGGGAGAACTAGACAATAATACAGATGTATTTGTAGGTTTATACTGAGTTGTGGATGCTGGGAGAACTGAGAGACAATAATACAGATGTATTTGTAGGTTCTATACTGAGTTGTGGATGCTGGGGAGAACTAGGACAATAATACAGATGTATTTGTAGGTTTATACCTGAGTTGGTGGATGCTGCTAGACAATATATACAGGGAGAGTACAAGTTTGGATGCTGGGAGACAACATAATACAGATGTGATTTGTAGGTTTATACTGAGTTGTGGATGCTGTGAGAACTAGACAATAATACAGATGTATTTGTAGTTTTATACCGGAGTTGTGAGATGCTGGAGAACTAGACAACACCTAAATCATCTACACATCCGACCATGGCTATCACCTCGGTCAGTACGGTGTCATCAAGGGCAAGGGCTTACCATACGACTTCGACATCAGAGTGCCACTGTTCCATACGGGGTTCCCGGGCATCAAACCTCGGTCCCAGGTAAGCTACAGCATGACATCAGAGTATTACTGTTCCATGAGGGGGCGGTCCCAACATCAAACCTCGATCCAGGTAAGTACAGCAATGACATCAAATGTATTTACTGTTTCATACGGGGTCCCGGTTATCAAACCTCGGTCCAGGGAAGTACAAGCATGACATCAGAGTATTACTGTTCATACAGGGTCCCCGGCATCAAACCTCCGGTCCAGGTAAGTACAGCATGACATCAAAGTATTACTGTTCATACGGGGTCCCAACATCGGTTCGATCCCAGCAATGACATCAAACCTACAAGTGGGTCCCGGCATCAAACCTCGGTAATGAGAGTACTGCATGACATCAAAGTATACTGTTCATACGGGGTCCCTGCATCAAACCTTGGTCCAGGTAAGTACAGCATGACATCAGAGTATTACTGTTCAAGGGACGGGGTGTTGGGGGTCCTTTCAACATCAAACCTCTAAGTCCAGGTAAGTATACACACGCATGACATCAAAGTATTACGTGTTCATACGGGGTCGGGAGTACAAATGTACATCAAACCTATCACCCGGTCACCAGTCCAGTAAGTACAGCATGAAACATCAAAGTATTCACTGTTTCATACGGGGTCCCAACATCAAACCTCGTCCAGGTAAGTACAGCATGACATCAAAGTATTATACTGTTCATACGGGGGAACGAGTAAGGTACCATGACATCAATCAAACCTCGAGCGCAATCAAACCACGGTCCAGGTAGTACAGCATGACATCAAAGTATTACTGTTCAAACCGGGGTAACATCAAACGGGGTCCCATCAAAGTATTACATCAAACAACCTCGGATCGAGGTAAGTACAGGAAATCAAAGTACATCAGTAGTATTACTGTTCATGACGGGGTCCCATCAAACCTCGTATTACTCAGAGTTCATGTTCGGGGTCCCCAACCATCAAACCTCGATCCAGGTGAGTACAGCAATGACAGTCAGAGTAATTAACAGTTCATCACAAACACGGGGTCCCGGCAACATCAAACCTCGGTCGAGGTGAGTACAGCATGACATCAAAAGTATTACTGTTCATACGGGACAGGGTCCCCAACATCAAACCTCGGTCCCAGGTAAGTACAAGCATGACATCAAAGTATAACTGTTCTTACGGGGTCCCAACATCCAAACCTTTGTCCAGGTGAGTTAGCATGACATTGCAAGTATTTACTGTTTCATACGGTGGTCCCAACATCACACTTAGGTCCAGGGTAAGTACATCACAAACAAATTGAATTACCTTCCTTTTTATGTGGGAGGCTTCCTCCACTATTTAAGTAGTACTGGCATTATCCTTAGATGACCCTGTCCATTAATAGTCCCACATCAAACCAAGTAAACAATTATGTAGCTCAGATGAACATCATGTTGATGTAACTGTTTTTTTACCAATTTTTCCCGGAACATAACCTCGCACATTTTGTATAAGTCAATGAGGCATCCATTTTACAATTTTTACACGGGGTATATAGTAGTGCACCTATATCGAGGTACCTAGTTACCATGAAAATCACCACCAAATGATCTTAACGTACTTGGTATACTCCTCTTCGTATTGATCGATCTATATGAAGTATAGTAGTGATACTGACTGATAACAGTATTGAAAATTCAAGACTTGGTTGTCCGTTACTCGCAACCTACGGTAAGTTAAGTACTAAGTAGGTGGCCTTACTTTGTAATGGCACCGTATCAAATTTATGCTTTTACAGGGTCCTGGCTCATTTTTCCAGTACAGGTGTCTAATAGAGATAACTGCCTTCACTCAGAAACTATAATTTCCTCACTAAATGTGTAAGTCCACCCTTGATTCTGTGTTTACTGTGTCTTTGTAAGTTCACGTTTGTCTTTTGTAAGTTATGCAAATCCTAAGAAAGATTGACCTGGCCATTAAATGACGTCAAATTTCAATAAAAGTTATAATGTACTCAGGTGAACATGAAGTTTACCGTGTCCTTGTAAAAGTTTAACGTGTCTTGTCTTAAGCATAAACGTAACTTAGTAAGTAAACAGTGTCTTAATAAAGTTTACCATGTCTGTTGTAGAGTTTAACGTGTCATAGTTTAAATTTACATGTCTTCTGGAAGTTAAACGTGTGTCTTTGTAAGTTTAAGGTGTCTAAGTAAGTTTATGTGTCTTAGTAAGTTTCACCAGCATGTCTTTGTAAGTTTATGTGTCCCTTTAATGTAAGGTTAAATGTCTTGTAAGTTTATAGTGTCTTAGTAAGTTTACTTGTCTTAGTTAGTTTAAATGTCTTTTGTAAGTTGACATAGTCTTTGTAAGTTTAGCGTGTCTTAGTAAGTTTCCGTGTCTTAGTAAGTTATGTGTCTATTGTAAGTTACCCGTGTCTTACAACGTAAGTTTGTGACCATGTCTTTGTTATTATGTAGGTGTCTTTGTAAGTTAATTGTCAAGTAAACTTACATTCTTTGTAAGTTTATGTGTCTTTGGTAGAAGTTTACGTGTCTAAGATAAGTCTAAGTGTCTTTATTTTCTAGGATATCCAACGAAGTAATGAATGTGGACCTTGCTCCGACCATACTGGACATGGCAGGATTACCAATACCTGGCTGGAGTCACTTCAAAACTACCTGAGCACGAGGTAAAGTTTGTTACGGCCCATGGTAAGTCACGTTCTCAAAACTCCCGACGCAAAACCTACATCCACCCGGTAACATTTTAAGAACCATACGAGGACAGTTCAAAGTGACATTTTGATACAATACCACATCTTTAACACCCCTAATTGTAACATTTAAACTCTCCCAGTTCTAACCAGCTAGAGACAGTTCAAAAGACGACATATTGGGACAGTGACAAGAAGTATCAGACGTTATTCTGTATCTAGGACACATCAAGTCTGAAACATCCGACAAATTACACAGGCCGGAGTATGACTCAATCCTGAATTCCTAGAGATATGCAAAGGCAGACAGATATTGACAGAAGACAGACGTCAATCTAAATCAGTCCCACACAGATATTGACAGAAGGCAGACGTCAATCTGAATCAGTCAAGACAGATATTGACAGAAGGCAGACGTCAATCTGAATCAGTCTGAGACAGATATTGACAGAAGGCAGACGTCAATCTGAATCAGTCTGAGACAGAGACAGATATTGACAGAAGACAGACGTCAATCTGAATCAGTCAGAGACAGATATTGACAGAAGGCAGACGTCAATCTGAATCAGTCCAAGACAGATATTGACAGAAGGCAGACGTCAATCTGAATCAGTCAGAGACAGATATTGACAGAAGACAGACGTCAATCTGAATCAGTCAGAGACAGATATTGACAGAAGACAGACGTCAATCTAAATCAGTCCGAGACAGATATTGACAGAAGGCAGACGTCAATCTGAATCAGTCAGAGACAGATATTGACAGAAGGCAGACGTCAATCTGAATCAGTCCGAGACAGATATTGACAGAAGACAGACGTCAATCTGAATCAGGCTAATGACCAGGAAGTGTAAACCAACATATTTCAGCGTGTAATTCAGTTTTGAGGTCAAAGGTTAATTGCAAGAATCAATTGTCGCAAATGCCGATGCTGTTACAAATAATAATTCTCAATGGGTCTCTAGATTGAGTCATAGACTCTAGATTGAGTCATAGCCAATTTATAATCCATACTGATGGTACAAAATCAAGTTGCTACTGTTATTAAAAGTATGCCAGTGTATGTGGTTAATACTCAGGCATGTGTCAGGAAACTTTGTGGATGCACAATTATTTTGACAAAATTCTGTTGATAATTTTCTGCTTTTACCAACGTCAATAAGGAAATAATCAATTGTAAATTATTAATTTCAGTGTGAATGACAAAAATTTTGTTCAGATGAAAAAGCCTTGGCGGGACACCATACTTCTTGAGAGAGGGTAAGCGTACAGAGTCATGTGTTGTTTCAAGTGTGAAAATTAAGGCTTCATTTATTGTAATGTTTATTTGGACTGTCGTGAGGTACCTATATTTAATCAAAGGTGAACAAAAAGAAAAACTCCAGAAGGAGAAATTCTGAAGAACCAACGTCCTGCTATAAGTTCATGTGTGTTGTGGTTCATCTTCTGGTCGTCAGGAGGATCCTAATGGATACAGAGACATCTTAAAAACATAGTAGGATCATCGAAAAAATAAGAGATGCACCTCCTGATATAGCCAGGTACTTAATGGTATCTTCTAGGTTCATCTGGTGCAACCAGCAGCACCAGATAATACTGAATATACCATTCGGTACCTGGTTCAGGAGTTGCATCTCTTACTTTTTCGATGATATATTTAATCAAGTTAAATGTTGAAGCACTCAACTCCATTAGCTACAATATTATAGCTCGAAAGACTTCTAGACAGATAATGTGTTGTCTTTAGACCAACATGATATGGGTTAAGTACAATGTATTGTTGATCAGTACCACCTTCCTGTAATAATTATACATCATCATATGAGGTGATTTTTGTGCCGTCATAATCACCGGAAGGTGGGACTAATAGACAATAAATTGTACTTTACCATATCATTTGGGTATCTCGAAACTCTCATATTTTTGCCCATAACTGCTAGTGGAGCAAAGTAAAAAAAAATATTTACACCTTTGTCTGTATGTTCCAGATAAAAAGATTTAAGTCAGTCAGATATTGTTTGTGTTACATATGAATATGGTCTGTCTTTTCAAAGGAAAATGTATACCCTGCCATTCTGCAGATTGTGACATTGAGGTGAGCGATGAGACATTAATGAATGTTCTATTAGTTTTATACAAAAATGGTATATACAGTTACATGCTTCTATAAGCCTGAAATCATTTGAAACCAGAAAAAAAAAAAAGGAAATTTTTCCCGAGTGATTCAATGTGGCAGTGCTCTACTAGAACAGTCAGAGCCCTTATTTTGTACCTGGCAGGAATGCAAACTAGGCCAGATACATATATATTTGTTTTATCAACACAATGTGCTCAAACCTATAAAAAGAAAATTGTTTGACTGATGAGAGTCTTTATTTTATTTCCTCAGTAAAGTGACAAAGAACAAGCAGAAGATCTTGATGAAGGAACAGAATCAGTTATTCCTTGACAATCTCAGTAACATGGACAACATTCCTGCCCATATACTCCAGTATGCCACACGTAAACAACGCCGGATACTCAAACAGTGTTCAAAGTCTAAAAACAAGCCACCTTGTAAAGTTGGACAGGTAAAAATCATACTCCAGGTCACGACCTCCACTACACGTGGTCATGACCTCCAGTACTCAGGGTCACGACCTCCAGTATGTGAGAAATAAGCTGAAGAACCAATTCAAAGTGGGCCCTTTTGTCTTTTGTATCCTACCATGTGTGATATTCTTTTCTCTACCATAAGGTATCCAGCAGACGGACCAGTTATTATAACCACTATCAATCAAATTAAAACCTGGTGTTGGTCCTGTTACTTCATGTTGTGTATGTTATTAAGTGACATATGTTAGAAATCTTGCATGACAGAGATCCACAGTATCTATTAACACTTGTACCATCTAGGTATTCAAATCATTAATAGACAATATCCACTGTGATCATGTTAGTATCAACTATTAATTTATCACAGAAATGTCCATATGTAAGGATGTGGGTGTGGAGCAGTGGCGTAAGGTGTGACTAGATGATTTAGTGCCAGGATAGGGCACGAGTCAATCATTTATCAATCGTGTTTCGGAAATATTAGTTTTATTTATTATAGATATATGTATACAGTAACATGTATTTAGAATACACAATGTTTGTAACACAGAGGTACCAGTGTGTACAGGAACCGGGGAGGAAGTTACCACGGTTACAGAAATGTCGCTCTAGGGACATCAGTATCCAGGCTGACAGCCCCTACACGGCAACAACTCGCAGGAACTGTAGATGTCCACAACGAATGAATCCACAGGAACGACGGAATCAGGAACAGTTTCTCATGAATCATGTCAACAAAGGTATACATCATTGGACTTAAAAATATCGGATTAATATTACATCTGAAAGATTATCGATCATGTATTCATATGTTGTTATGGATATTGAGGGAACGCATACGGGGGGGACAAAGTTTGGAGAATTTGAAGGGGCTCAATAGGCAAAAATGTACTTGCATACCTAAGCTCTTTGAGGCGAGCTTTTCTGTTCTCAAACAGCTCTTGATACATTGACCTTGGTACATTGACCTTTGTACATTGACCTTTGTACATTGACCTTGGTACATTGAACTTGATACATTGAACTTGATACATTGACCTTGATACATTGACCTTGGTACAAACATTGACCTTGGTACATTGACCTTGATACATTGACCTTGATACATTGACCTTGGTACATTGACCTTGGTACATTGACCTTGATACATTGACCTTGGTACATTGACCTTGGTACATTGACCTCTACATATTTTGATAGCGATTATGGAAAGTTCTGTATTACATTTGTATTGTTGCAGACTTCACCCCGAAGTTCATCAGTCGCCGTAAGCGACAGGTGCCATATGACCTCACAGATGCCATGTTAACAGATGAATTAACAGAACAGTATCCTCGTAAGTAGCTTCTGTGTACACTTCAAATTACAAAAACAAAGCTTACACAATTTTCTCAACAATAATATGATGTCGCGCTTCTAGAATTCATCTAATAACAGCAACAGTGTGTACTTTGTGTATGTTTCCATAAAAGTTTAATTCACTGCAAAAGATTGATTTTAATGGATTATTGAACATCTTTGAAAATGAAACCAATTATGATCACTTGAGAGAGTAAAGCCATATTGGTTGTGTACTCAAGTTCTCAAGATAAATTGACAGCCTTTGACAAGTGTTTTCATCATGAATGTTATGATAATTTTTGGTATCATAAAGGGTGGAGGATATAAATGTTTGATGTATCTTAATAATCTTTTTTTTATTTTAGAGATGGAGCGTTTTGAGCATCGCTGTCGCCAGCTCCCTAACAACACGATTGTGTGCGATCAGGAACTGTACAATGATGTTAACGCTTGGAAGGACCACAAGGGGCAGCTAGACGAGATGATTCAGGAGTATCGCAAGATGTTAGAGGATCTCAGGGTATGATTGGGGTTTTAAGTAGCAAGGGCAGCTAGACGAAATGATTCAGGATATCGCAAGATGTTAGAGATCTAGGTATGATTGGGGGGTAATTGGTTTAGGGGGTTTTAAGGGAAGGGCAGCTAGACGAGATGATTCAGGAATATCGCAAGATGTTAGAGGATCTAAGGGTATGATTGGGGGGTAATATTAGGGTTTAGGGGGTTTTAAGGGCAAGGGGCAGCTAGACGAGATGATTCAGGAATATCGCAAGATGTTAGAGGATCTCAAGGGTATGATTGGGGGGTAATATTAGGGTTTAGGGGGTTTTAAGGGCAAGGGGCAGCTAGACGAGATGATTCAGGAATATCGCAAGATGTTAGAGGATCTCAGGGTATGATTGGGGGGTAATATTAGGGTTTAGGGGGTTTTAAGGGCAAGGGGCAGCTAGACGAGATGATTCAGGAATATCGCAAGATGTTAGAGGATCTCAGGGTATGATTGGGGGGTAATATTAGGGTTTAGGGGGTTTTAAGGGCAAGGGGCAGGTAGACGAGATGATTCAGGAATATCGCAAGATGTTGGAGGATCTCAGGGTATGATTGGGGGTAATATTAGGGTTTAGGGGGTTTTAAGGGCAAGGGGCAGGTAGACGAGATGATTCAGGAGTATCGCAAGATGTTGGAGGATCTCAGGGTATGATTGGGGGTAATATTAGGGTTTAGGGGGTTTTAAGGACAAGGGGCAGGTAGACGAGATGATTCAGGAGTATCGCAAGATGTTGGAGGATCTCAGAATACAATTTTCTATGTGAAAAGATAAAGTTTATATCTTATACGATGTTACAAGAATTTAATGCATTTGATGTACATGATTTTCTTTTTAGACATATCGACGCCACCTTAAGATCACCAAACCTAAAGACTCGTACCTGTCACAATTCGGCGACGATGTCAATGGTCCTGGTTACCTTGACAACATGGATGGTTACGACACTACTGACCTCCTCGACCCTGACTGTGATTGTGATGACAACTTAACGTAAGTAAAATACGATAAAACCTGCCTTATTAACTACCTCTGTGTAAAGACCACTGCCTTATCAACTACTTCTGTATAAAGACCACTACCTTAGCAACTACCTCTGTATAATGACCACTGCCTTAGAAACTACCTCTGTAATAAGACTACTGCCTTAGCAACTACCTCTGTATAAAGACCACTGCCTTAGCAACTACCTCTGTATAAAGACCACTGCCTTAGCTACTACCTCTGTATAAAGACCACTGCCTTAGCAACTACCTCTGTATAAAGACCACTGCCTTAGCAACTACCTCTGTATAAAGACCACTGCCTTAGCAACTACCTCTGTATAAAGACCACTGCCTTAGCAACTACCTCTGTATAAAGACCACTGCCTTAGCAACTACCTCTGTATAAAGACCAATGCCTTAGCAACTACCTCTGTATAAAAAAACCACTGCCATAGCAACTACCTCTGTATAAAAAAACACTGTCTTAGCAACTACCTGTGTATAAAAACAACTGTCTTAGTGAACTACCTCTGTATAAAGACCAATGCCTTAGCAACTACCTCTGTATAAAGACCACTGCCTTTGCTACTACCTCTGTATAAAGACCACATGTTTTATTAGACAAGCTTTGACCTAACCCAACATAATTTGACTAGTGTATAGCTTCCACTTAGCTATAAGAAAAAACTCCTTTTTTGTATCCCATGGGAAGTTTGACTGTAATTCGACCCACTGATGGTGATGTTCTTAGAGTTGAAGAATGTGAACCTGTTTGAATGTGGATCATTAAAAATCATCATTAAATAGCAAAACAATCTTTGATTGATATTTCCATCAATATCAGTCATTACAACATCTACATATATTTTCAGGTACTTAAAAGTTGAACAATATGTTAAATGGTGAAAAATGCTTGTTAAAATGTGACTTTTTGTCAGAGGATTAATTTCTTTTCTGTGACTTCTTATAAGACTTTGATAGGTTCTCTCGTTATAGTAGCATTACCCGACTGTAAGTGTTGAAAGAGGTTTTAAACATGTGTAGATGCTGCACCCTAGTAGCCTGTTGACCTGATCCTTTGTCATGGTTAGGGCCATAAGCTCCTTGCTATGAACTGGATCCAGTCCTTTATATCCACAAAGTTCATGGTTTAGAAGTAGTTAAGGCGCCTCTGGTATTTTTGGGTGGTCACACTCATTTCTTATGGTCAATAAAGTTTAAAATATTAAGAATAATATCTACTGTATTCCAAACAAAATCTGTGTCATTAAAATATCTATACAAATGACCAAACTCACCAAACATTCCTCAGCACTGATTGCAACCCCTGATCTACTCAAAAATGGCTACAATTCAAAAATACTGTCAAGTGATACAAATGTACCATTTACCAAATGACATTGACATAAAATCGACCAGGAAATGAGATTGATATGAAATTTACCAGGAAATGACATTGACATAAAATCAACCAGGAAATGACATTGACGTTAAATTTACCTGAACATGACTGGAAGGAGACTTAACCTCAAAAGAATCTGAAATTCAGGTAAAGTCTTTTTCTGATCAAAGAGAAATTCAGATTCATTTTAGATGAAATTCAGTTCAGTTTTTAACCTGAAATATAGTATTCTGCTTGTTTCAGGTCAATTTCAGGTAAGAAATTTTGCCTGTGTAAAGGAAATAAAGTATTGGTTTATTCAAAATTATGTAATTAATATTTAATTATTTGTGTAACTGTACAGTGTTTATTTTACTGTTTTACTATGTGTTTGTTGAACAGGGACACAATCAGGGATAAAAGGCAACGCAGGAAAGATAAAAGGAAAGAAAGAAAAAGAAGAAAATTTAGAAAAAGGAGGAAGAATCGGGATTGTAATAGACCAGACATGAATTGTTTCACTCATGACCACACACATTGGAGAACCCCACCGCTGTGGGATTGTAAGTATAGCACTGTCATTTGTTGATAGTAGACTAGTTCACTATTCGTGGACACACCAGAAGTTAACCAACAAAATAGATCTACAGCTGTGTAAAAATAAAACACTATACATACTGACACAAAGGCTGATTCATTCTTAGTATAGACAGGGCATTTCACTCAGTAAGTAATACAGAAAACAAGGGAGGTAATACAGAAAACAAGGGAGATAATACAGAAAACATGGGAGATAATACAGAAAACAAGGGAGATAATACAGAAAACAAGGGAGATAATACAGAGATAATACAGAAAACAAGGAAGGAAATACAGAAAACAAGGAAGTAAAGAAAACAAAGGAGATAATACAGTAAACAAGAGAGGTAATACAGAAGACAAGGGAGATAATACAGAAGACAAGGGAGATAATACAGAAGACAAGGGAGATAATACAGAAGACAAGGGAGATAATACAGAAGACAAGGGAGATAATACAGAAGAGAAGGGAGATAATACAGAAGACAAGGGAGATAATACAGAAGACAAGGGAGATAATACAGAAGACAAGGGAGATTATATAGAAGACAAGAGAGGTAATACAGAAAACAAGGGAGATAATACAGAAAACATGGGAGTTAATACAGAAAACAAGGGAGATAATACAGAAAGCAAGGAAGATTATACAGAAAACAAGGGAGGTAATACAGAAAACAAGGGAGACAATACAAAAAACAAAGGAGGTAATACAGAAAACATGGGAGGTTATACAAAAACAAGGGAGGTAATACAGAGAACAATGGATATAATACAGAAAACAAGGGAGGTAATACAGAAAACAAAGGATAATAACACAGAAAACAAAGGGAGGGGTAGGTAATGCAAAAAAGTTAATAAGATGAACTGTAATATATTAAATAAGGAAGTCATGCATTAGTTGAGATTCCTTTCAGTTGGTAAAAAAAGCTTTACAGTAAGCAATTTTTTCATTATGTGAGCAAGGTGGGTAATAAAGTGGTTAAGTGTGTGTGGTGGTGGGGTGGGGGTGTATCGTAAACAAAGGAGATAATCCAGTGAGTATGGGAGGTGATCTATTAACAAGGGAGGTAACCTTATAGGTATTATATCAACAAATTATTTAAAACAAAATTAGTATCAAAACAGTTTCATCTTATTTTTGTAACCTTTGTCTCATGTTGCCAGTCTTGAGTCCATCTGTTCCCCGTCCACTAAACATGTAACATATGGATAAGGCTTCTAGGCCTCTTGTTTTGTCTTGTTTCCAGTCGCTTTGTCCCCTTTTATTTCAAATAATTTTCTTTTCAAATTTTTAAAGTGAATAGTCGGGCAAAGAAAACCAGTCTATTGCGTTCATTGGCCTTCCAAAAGTTCTCACATATTAATACAACGGTCAAGTTCTGCTTAGTTTCCCAGTTCTGACCATTAAAGTAAAGAAAAGTTGAAAGCATTGAAAGCGAGGCTTTGTGGAAATGTAACCACGGACATAGTGAGCCGGGAGGATGTTTTAGAATTCCCATAATTTAAATTAATTTCTTCGTACGCAGACAGATTTTGACGAGAGATTTTTATTTTTCCATTTCATAAGAAATTATACTGGATACATTCGCACCTTTTTTACCGACTTTAGCCATCCTTGCCCGACTGTTCACTTTAACAACTCAATGTTATTTTTAATGAATTTGAATACAACTTTGTTTTGTTATGTTATGGACAGCAATAGAATAGAAAGCATTCTCAGAACTTGTGTTTTTGCTTTTTGTTATGTTTATTTGCAGTTTTAGCACATTTAGGAATTATTGCTGCAATTGATAGAGCGTTGTAAAAAAAAAAAAAAAAAAAAAAGCAATTACAAAAAACAGTTATGATTTGTATTTGATGACAAGAGGGTTAGACACTAGCAGTATATGTAGACATTCAATAAGATCCTTATTTTTTATTGTAACACATTCTGTGCCAAAGTTCAAATCTACAACGTCCTGCAGCTAATTCTATTCCATCTTTGCATATTACAGAGTTAGCTCCCTTGCGGGTAGGTATCGATTGTTATGTCATTATTTTGTGAGCCCAATTCACATTTTTGTTTCCGAAAAGTATGTCGTTAAGCTTGCAAACACATGACATCACAATCAATACCTACCTGCAAGGGGAGATAACTCTGTAATATGCAAGAAAAAAATATCTTTTCAAAGTAAACAATTAGTCATAAAATAGAAAATCACCAAATACTGATTAATTATTATAATTGCACATTAAGTTTGATAATTTGAAGGTAACATGCATGAAGTTTATTTTCAAGAAGTGTAGTTTATAAATTATTTGGGATTTTATTTCTTTCAAAGTATTGCTTAGAAATTTTGAGTAAAAGGCTACTTATTATATAAAAAGTACTTTCAAAGTATTTTGAAGTCTTTGTAGGCATGTCTCTTCCCAGGTCTAATTAGTTTGATAATTTTTGGTTTTATCCATTCTGTATCTCCCGTTATGGATAGGTATATCGGGTAACGTCATAGAATAATAGAATCTTACATGGATCTGTCAAATGGACAGGGATATCTCAACCGGAGTGAAAGATTTTGGCTTATCAACCCAACGCTTCCGGAGAGTTGAGAAGCCAAATTTTTCACGAGGGTTGAGATATCCCAGTCCACTTGACAGACCCATGTTTGATTCTTTTTCTCCCTTACTTAGTAGAAAAGTTGATGAAATTTCAGTTGCTTTCCAGCTTTTTCATCGCCCTATTATTGCAAGATGTCTTAATGCATCAAAATTAATGAAGTCATCTACAATGCTTGATGGGGATATGTCGTATGTAATAATGACGTCATGTAACTGTCTAGTGCGTGAGAGCTGTCATACACCCCCCTGTGTAAGATAGAGTTATCTTTTCCTTAGAAACCATGGGATATCCTTGTGAATTATGTGAGAAAAGGGCGTTATTTTCATACACAACTTTATGACATCTCAATGAATTTTGATATGTAAGGGGAAATAACTCTGTAACATGTTAATATTGAATAAGACTGCAACAATTACGAAAACATACCTTTCACAATCATCATAATTTTATGAGCTATTTCTCTTTGTGTCTTCCTCATCTAACAATCAAAGATTTTTTTCTTTGGTTTCACCAATTCTTGTATTAGCTCGCACATGGAATCTACCTCGTAACAAAAAAATGCGTCGAATGAACCATCCGGCTTGCAAGCGAGAGCAAATGGAATGTTATCTTATGGACGATACTCACTGGAAAACACCGCCCCTATGGACTTGTAAGACATCCCAAAATAGTTAGATAACGTGGACAGCTCATTAGATATTCATGGTGACAAAATTGGACCGATCAAAATTTGAAAATCAAGCATAACGTATCTCCTTTTTTAATTTCTTATTAATAGGTCATCTGCCCCATTGTGCTTCATCTGTCGGTGTACGTCGTGTGCCTTCCATACTCTGTCTTGTGTCATGTGCCGTCCGTAAACTTTTCACATTTTTAACTTCTCAATTTCTAACAGTTTGTTATTTTGTTGAAATTATCCTGATGTGATCTCGACGGAGTATTGTTATATTTTGGGTCAATCTGAAAAGGATGGATGCAAAAGTCACCATCTTGAAAAACTAATTATTTTCCAAAGGTGAACAGATGACTATTAAAGCCATTGGGCTACTTGTTTTAATTACAGTGAAATTTGGTTGATACAAACTCAGATTATTTGAAAACCTGGCTTTATACGAACTACTTTGCCGGTTCCGACTGTCCGTAAATGTTGGGTCCGAATGACAAAAATCATACATAAAATGTTCTTATAACTCGAATTGAGATTTTTTGGACATCGATCGAGATCGCGGAAAATGCCAATTTCTTTTTCATAAATCTACCATAGAACGGCATTTCAAAATAGATATCTCGATTTTTTTGTTATAATTTTGCAACTACCATTGGCGGTTTTGACATCTCTCTTGTTCACATCGTTTTAAGAACATGGAACTAGTCTATATATACCTAGTAAAGAGATCGTCAGTAGACATGAGAACTCGCTTAATTCGAACACTCGGATAACTCGAAGTTTTATCTCGGTCCCTTCGAGTTCGTATTAACCGAGTTCCACTGTATAACTCTTTGCTGTATATGTATCTGCGTGCTTTGGGTTATTATGAATTCTCCATTATATATTAGTTTTATCCCACGTTCTATGATTCCGCCTATTAAAAAAAATCTGTTGAACCAGGAGTCATGTAATTATTAACAAATTATTTCTCTCATTTTCAATGGCTCAAAACCATATCTATACTAACTACCGTATTCCACCCAATAAGCGCCCATGTCCCTATAAGCGCCCCTCCCCCTTTTTGAGGCCTCGATTTCAATTGTCCACGCTTAAACAAAGACCAAAACTACACAAAACTGTCTAGATTTGCAATAATTTCGTCTTATTAGCACTTTTTCATAATTTCATCTTATTAGCACCTTTTCATTTTTTCAATTTTTCAAACGCCCTGGGCGCTTATTGGGTCAAATACGGTATGTATATCATTGTTGTTAGTATATATATTGAACTGGTTAAATGGCACTTCAGATTATAAATGAAAACTTTCTTTGTCACATGCTGGCCCGTCCAGCCATGTCATACGACCATGTTATAAACATCATAAGACACATGTGTAATAACAATATTATGACATCACATGTAGTTTTGATGTTTGATTAAATCTATATATATGATGTCGCATGATTGTCTCAGTATATAGAAACGGCAAATCCGAGAACCAGATTTCTACTGTTTTATATATTGAGATGAAATTTAAAGTTTTATTAATATTTCTAAAGGCTCGTTGCATATCAAATTATTGAACTCGTAACTTGATTATAATATATTTTATTTCAATGTTACATTGTTACCCTTGAGAAATTGAGAGAAATATTAGACAATGCTTTGGGAGCCAGCTATCCACACGGAAATGGCAGGAGTTATTAAGCTTAGATGATAAACTTTAGCAATATACTGTTACCAGGTAGATTAAACATACAATGTACCTCAGTTGATATGAAGCCCATCCGGAAGGAAGATAGATAGAATGGTGCCCGTTAGGGCACCATGAATATTTATATAACTGAGAGTTTGGCTTCATATCAACTGTATGTCCAATCTGGTAACAGTTTATTACTTATATTTCCATTACGATTATTCAAATTCAAAACAATAAGTGTATATATCTTTAAAATTTCCCATTTGCGCTAGTGTTGATGTCACCAAGCTTAATAAACAGAACAGCCTTAACATAGCTTCTGGATATAGTTCCACCCAAAAACGGATTAAAACAAGAAAAAAATGAAAACTTTGCAAGGATATTTTTCAATGCATGCTATTTTGTCAACACGATCTTACTATTGGAATTAAAAGACCACACAACTTTGACACTACTTTTGAAATTATTTGACTGTTAAGTATAGGCTTAAGTGTATGTCATATGTAACAGTATTGTCAGTATTGTGAAAAATTCATACGCTCGACCAGATGGGAGTTCATAGCCATGCAGATATTTCCGATCTAGTTTAACATAGATTAAAGGGAAACTGAAAGTAGAATAGAGCCACTAACAAAATATAAGAATTATTTTTGATTTCTATTTCTGAAAAAGACAAGTTGTTACTTTATTGTTTTGCTGTACAAGTAAGACTAGAGTTATCTCCCCTTTGTACATGGCTTCCTTTCGTTGTACCCTGATAGCAGCTAAGTGGAATCTGCCGCCATATGAAAAAATTCGCCGCAAGAAACACCCTGCCTGCAAACGCGGAGACATGGACTGTGCTCTGATGGACAACTCCCATTGGAAAACTGCTCCACTTTGGACCAGTAAGCCAGTTAACCCCATGACCTCTCACCTCTTTTGACCCCAGGCTGTTGCTATAGTTATGTTAGAGCTTAACAGCTTCAGATTACATATTCCTGTTTTCTCCAGTATTCATTCTAGTTGAAGAATGATTAATTTTAAATGTGATGCTTTGCTTTTGCATTTTATATTTATTTGTTTACTACCCTTCAGAAGAAACTTAGTGACATATGTTACTATATATAACCTCCAATTCTACTCTCCTACCTTTAGAGGTTTATAGTTATCTGTAATCCGCCCTGCAGCTTCAACTTAAGTTCTAAACTTTGTTTTTTGCATTTTTAAAATCAATTTCATCCCGTTTTGGATGTTGTAGAGTATAATTCCATATGATTTGTAAGACTTAAATATTTACACAAAAAAAAATCATATTTACAATCTGAACATTTTTTAAACAAATTCTAATTTTTGAACAATTATTGAAAACTTGTGTAATAAAAAAAGTTATAGTTTCTGTAGCTGAAGAAACAAAGTCAAGTGTAATGCTTGATTATCACAGGGTATGAAATGGAATATCTATAAGTACTGCTATAGGTTGACTTACAACCTACGTAATCATATACATCTAACAAGGTAACAAATGGGGAAATATTCACATGTTTAGGCCTAAAAAAAAGAAAAGAAAAAATGTCTGTTAAGGGTTACATTCGCAAAAAAAAAATAGGGTCGGTAGGTCGGGGTTTTTTCTTCTTTTTTTTAGTGTCTTTCACTCTAAAGTACTGGCTGGAACCCGAGTCTGAGATCAAAATCCTGACTTTTATTTTTTTTTTTTCCTGGAAAAGTGGGGAAAACGAATAGGATCGAGGATAAAAAATAAGGGTCGGTGGTGTAACCCTAAAGAGACTTTTTTTTTGGACTTATATACATGTAATTCTTTAACAATATGCTCTTATTAAAAGAAAAAATAATTTTGATGTACAATCCTAATCTTCAGTAAATCAAACCTGTAGATCTGGAACACTAACATCACTATGTTGTGTGACTCAATTTTGTGATCAGTTAATTTGTCCACATTACAGTAAAACCTGTCTCAGCCACTAATTCTGTGTATCAACCAACACCTGCTTCAATTTCTTAGGACCTATGTATTCAGACCAGCTGGCTATGAAGGCTGTGTTGTCTTTATAGACAGGTTTTAGACTGTGTTGTCTTTATAGACAGGTTTAAGACTGTGTTGTCTTTATAGACAGGTTTAAGACTGTTGTCTTTATAGACAGGTTTAAGACTGTGTTGTCTTTATAGACAGGTTTAAGACTGTGTTGTCTTTATAGACAGGTTTACATTGTTGTCTTTATAGACAGGTTTAAGACTGTGTTGTCTTTATAGACAGGTTTAAGACTGTGTTGTCTTTTATAGACAGGTTTAAGACTGTGTTGTCTTTATAGACAGGTTTTACACGTGTTGTCTTTATAGACAGGTTTACACTGTGTTGTCTTTATAGGACAAGGTTTAAGACTGTGTTGTCTTTATAGACAGGTTAAGACTGTGTTGTCTTTATAGACAGGTTTAAGACTGTGTTGTCTTTTTATAGAACAGGTTTAAGACTGTGTTGTCTTTATAGACAGGTTTTACACTGTGTTGTCTTTATAGACAGGTTTAAGACTGTGTTGTCTTTATAGACAGGTTTAAGACTGTGTTGTTTGTCTTATATAGACAGGTTTAAGACTGTGTTGTCTTTATAGACAGGTTTAAGACTGTGTTTGTCTTTATAGACAGGTTTAAGACCTGTGTTGTCTTTATAGGGACAGGTTTAAGACTGTTGTTGTCTTTATAGACAGGTTTATACACTGTGTTTCTTTATAGACAGGTTTAAGACTGTGCTGTCCTTTATAGACAGGTTTAAGACTGTGTTGTCTTTATAGACAGGTTTAAGACTGTGTTGTCTTTATAGACAGGTTTAAGACTGTGTTGTCTTTAATAGAGACAGGTTTTACACTGTGTTGTCTTATAGACAGGTTTAAGACTGTGTTGTCTTTAAGACAGGTTTAAGACTGTGTTGTCTTTATAAGACAGGTTTAAGACTGTTGTCTTTAAAGACAGGTTTTACAAGACTGTGTTGTGTCTTTATAGACAGGTTTTACCACTGTGTTGTCTTTATAGACAGGTTTAAGACTGTGATTGTCTTTATAGACAGGTTTTAAGACTGTGTTTGTCTTTATAGACAGGATTTAAGACTGTGTTGTCTTTATAGACAGGTTTAAGACTGTGTTGTCTTTATAGACAGGTTTAAGACTCTGTGTTGTCTTTATAGACCAGGTTTAAGACTGTGTTGTCCTTTATAGACAGGTTTAAGACTGTGTTGTCTTTATAGACAGGTTTAAGACTGTGTTGTCTTTATAGACAGGTTTAAGACTGTGTTGTCTTTATAGACAGGTTTAAGACTGTGTTGTCTTTATAGACAGGTTTAAGACTGTGTTGTCTTTATAGACAGGTTTAAGACTGTTGTCTTTATAGACAGGTTTAAGACTGTGTTGTCTTTATAGACAGGTTTAAGACTGTTGTCTTTATAGACAGGTTTAAGACTGTTGTCTTTATAAGACTGTGTTGTCTTTATAGACAGGTTTAAGACTGTGTTGTCTTTATAGACAGGTTTAAGACTGTGTTGTCTTTATAGACAGGTTTAAGACTGTGTTGTCTTTATAGACAGGTTTTAGACTGTGTTGTCTTTATAGACAGGTTTTTAAGACTGTTTTGTCTTTATAGACAGGTTTTTAGACTGTGTTTGTCTTTATAGACAGGTTTCTAGACTGTGTTGTCTTTATAGACAGGTTTAAGACTGTGTTGTCTTTATAGACAGGTTTTTAGACTGTGTTGTCTTTATAGACAGGTTTTAAGACTGTGTTGTCATTTATAGACAGGTTTATAGACTCTGTTGTCTTTATAGACAGGTTTAAGACTGTTGTCTTTATAGACCAGTGTTTAAGACTGTGTTGTCTTATAGACCAGGTTTTAAGACTGTGTTGTCTTTATAGACTGGTTTTAAGACTGTGTTGTCTTTATAGACAGGTTTAAGACTGTGACAGGTGTTGTCTTTATAGACAGGATTTGACTGTGTTGTCTTTAGAGACTGTGTTGTTTTATATCACAGGTTTTATAGACAGGTTAAGGACTGTGTGTTGTCTTTATAGACAGGTTTAAGACTGTGTTGTCTTTTATAGACAAGGTTTTTACAGTTAGAGACAGGTGACTGTTGTCTTTTATAGACAGGTTTAAGACTGTGTTGTCTTTATAGACAGGTTTAAGACTGTTGTCTTTATAGACAGGTTTAAGACTGTGTTGTCTTTATAGACTGTGTTGTCTTTATAGATTAGGTTTAAGACTCTGTTGTCTTTAAAGACAGGTTTAAGACTGTGTTGTCTTTATAGACAGGTTTTAAGACTGTGTTGTCTTATAGACTGGTTTATGACTCTTGTAGTATTTATAGACAGGTTTAAGACTGTGTTGTCTTTATAGACAGGTTTTACAATACTGTGTTGTCTTTATAGACAGGTTTAAGACTGTGTGTCCTTTATAGACAGGTTTTAAAGACTGTGTTGTTCTTTATAGACCAGGTTTAAGACTGTGTTGTCTTTATAGTCAGGTTTAAGACTGTGTTGTCTTTATAGACAGGTTTTACACTGTGTTGTTTTTATAGATAGGTTTAAGACTGTGTTGTCTTTATAAACAGGTTTCACTTCATACAGATTTAAAGTTTGATGAGTGGGTCAAGTACACGGATGCAGAATTGTAGGATGAAACTGTAGAAATGATTCATTTAAAAATAACATACAATGTCGTCTTTTCCTTTGTCACCTATATATCTGATGAGCTATTCACACTCAGCTTGCTTGTTGTGCTATTTACGCCTCTTGATACTATATATATGCTTCATATACATTGGTTTATCAAATATGGACCTTTGTTGAGGTCTATATGGTGTTATACCACCCTGGTATTGACCTCGGTCATTATTAACGATTCAACCAACGAGTTATAATGCCATATATGTACTTAATCAAAGGTACTTAATATGTAATTAGATATGATAAAAACATTAATTTTACTTAATATTTATATCAGGTTTGATAAAAACTAATTTGAAATAAGTTGACTTTTTTTTCTAATGCTAACTATTGAAGAAATATGTAAAGAAAGTCAGTTTATCTTCCCAAAAAAAATTGATCTTCCTGAAAAAATTGATATTTGAATGTCGCTTACAATCACAATATTGACTAACCTAATAATGGGTGGAGTCCCATAGGCGGTAAACCAGTAACTATAACTAAAGGTATATAGCTATATTGACCTGGTCGTGATGCCACAATAGAAATATGGACCTTGTCTTCATTGAGTAATAGAATTACCATGTTGGTATGCTATATATTTCCCTGCATGCATGTGATAGCAAATTAGCTAACGAGAATAGTAGAGCATATCTAATATATATGTCATTAATGATTTTATGTTCTGATGTCTTCGTTTGATGTAGTAAATTTTTTTCGAGTAACACAAATTGAGTTATCTCCCCTCCTCCATCTGTGGGTTTATAGGCAGTTAGAGATTATGTAAATATAACTTCAAAATGTTATTGAATAAAAAAACTGATTGTGATTGTCTTGTTTAAAATCTTGTAGAGGTATCTATTTCTTGATTTCATTACTAGTAAATACACAACACTCTATCATGATCTGTGATTGTAATATTCACAAATTTGTATTAGCTCAGAGCCAGCTTATTACTCCAACAATCAAGATAGCTGTACTCGTTGAATGTTTTATAAGGAATAAATAGTGAGAAAATATTTACATTCAGTTACACAATCGTGTAACATTATACAGCTAAGGTCTTTAGAAAACTGAATAAGCAAGGGAAAGGAATTCTCTATATCAGGGCTGAGTTTCATGAACATTTCTTAACATCAAAGGAATCCTTTATCTTAAAAAATTCTCCATAGGAAAGCATAACAGATTATAAGAAGGAAGGCTCCTTAAACTTTAGATTTTTCCTTAACCGTGTAATGCTTTCCTATGGTAAATTCTAAAGATGCTCACACCGCCGACAGGCATAAATGATAACCAATCATTTTAACAATTAATTGGTGTTTAATTGTATATCTACATGTATATGACTAATTAACATAAAAAAATAATTTAAAATACAATGTAATTTATTTTGCTCTCGGTGCATGCGCAATCATTACTGCATTCCATATTGGACATAGTGTCACAGAATTTTTTCGGGATCGATTAATTATTTTTCATATTTTTAACTTGAAGTAAAATTAGAAGCACTAACTTTTCAATTGGAGGATTGGTAAATGTTGTTAAAGTATTAGAAACTTTTGTAACTGAAATAAAATACTAAATTGTCTGCTTCTGCTTTTTGATAGAGAAAATTACCGAGTTTGTCAGCGATGGAGCATCTTTTAAGTTACAGAATTACTAAAAGTTATAGGAATGTTTAAGAAAAACTGTGGCCCTGGTCATTGAGTAAAAGTGTGTATGTAAAGATGAGATTGAAAGTTATAAATTAATTTAACCATGGCATATCGGTTTTTAATGAATGAGAAATATGTTGTTTAACATATTTTATATATAATTTTTTAATAAAAAAAGCAAGGAATTATTTACACGAACACTTTTATCTTCCTGAATATCTATAGAGAATCCTATTGCCTGTTTTCAGACGACCTTTCTGTTACTGTACCAACTCTAATAACAACACGTACTGGTGTCTCAGGACAATTAACCAAACACACGATCTCCTGTACTGTGAATTCATCAACAACTTCATCAGCTTACTACGACCTCTAAACTGACCCCTTCCAGGTACCGAGAAAACTTTACTGCTCAACTTAAGTCTGATGTTTATAAAACTTCATTAAAAACATTATTGACCCAATATTCTGATGATAATTAATTCTAATATCGCATTGTTTTAGATGTTTATAAATTCTATTTCAATTTGTTTGTAAAGCCAACCCTCATCAGAATTTGGGCTATTGATGATGGTGGGCTCTGACAAATCACCCTTGGGGTCGAATGATCCATGCCCCATTTGGGCTATTGATGATGATTGGTGGGCTCTAACAAATGCGCTATGTTTCATGATTCACTCTCCCCCCGCCCCATTAATACACTTTTCTCCCAATCACTATTATCTCAAAAAAGTATTAAAAAGGGATCTTCCTCAAAAATTCATGTTGCCTTTTTGGACAAATTGAGGCGACAAGAAGTGTCCAACATGACAACAAATATTTTCTAGGAATTTGTACGAATTGTTGTTTTATCATTATTTTTCACAGTAATAGTTTAACATAAGTACTACGGTAGAAGAGGGCTATGTATGAAGAAAAAGACGACAGGAAATGAAAAAAAGAGAAAGCATGGTGAAAAAATAAGACACAAGATAGTACAGCTGGATCAACTTGAGTATTTGCTAATGAAAACCCTGTATATTTCACCGTAGATTGATTTGTTAGTACGTTTACATGTGTTGATTCAAATCCTTCAGAAAGCTGGAGGACAAGATAGAAGAAAGTTAGTGAATTGATCGATGGTTTCACCTTTGATTGGACTATTTAATGGAGGAATTCTTTGTTACTGTAATAACATCCCTTGTGTTTCATAGGAGACCAAAGGACCATACCATAATGTGAATTACATCGCGCGTTCACTAACTGCTGCATCAACGACCAACTCGAACGTAAATGTGAGGCGGTGTAACGGACATCGAGAGTGTGGACTCAAATAGCTTGCACATGTAGGTGTACTAGTAACAACGCTATACAAGAGACGCACATATAGCGCCCAATGCGTAGAGTGATAAAAAATGTTGGAAAATGAAAAGCGTGCTCTAATTCAATATCTTGACAGTGAATTAGATTTGCAAATCTATACTAGTTTAGTGTAATTTCTAATTTGGTCCTTATCATCTTAAATGCGTGGCACCATTGAAATCCTGTGGCATTTCAAAAAGAGACCATAAAAAAGGGGTCGTGCTTAAAGGGACATGTGGCTCTTATGGGATACCAATACGTATAATACACGAAAAGTTAATCTCTCACAAGGCTTCCTCATACCACTTATCCTCCCAAATATCCGACTATTACCCATATTAAATTTGTCTGAGAATATAATTTAATATTTCAATATCATGGCATTTACAACCCTTTTATCTGTTAATTACTACTACTTTTTCAATGTATATTTCTAAAATTTTGGGTCCGCGTGGCCAGAGTTGTTAAGATGTCTCGACTTATAATTCCAAGCCCGGTCCACCTCTGGGATGCGGGTAATAATCCCAAGTGGGGCAGTTGCCCAGGGTACGAGACCGCTGGCTAGGTGTGTTTTACCTCCCGGGTACTCCTGCTTTTTTCAACCAAGAAAACCTGGCCCTCCTTACATCATCCTGGCTGTTAATGAGGACTTAAAACCTAATAAAACAAACAAACAAAACTGTAAAATTTGACAAAGATCTTTTTTTTTTTTATACAAAGAAAGCTACAGTAAATAAAACAAGTGGACAATAATTACAAATCATGATTACAATTTAATTTTATGTCATAATGGGACTAATTCACGTTACCAACGTGAATACCCGATCTAATGTTATGTTGTGGGACTAATATCCTCTCTAGAGGGTTGATGGAAACGTAACTTTTGTTTATTCTTCCTGCTGAAAAAAACGTTAACTAAAATCTATTTATAATATCATTTCCTATCACGTAGAATAGACAACAAGAGATCGCTGACCGATACTGCTATCTCGTTATCTATGTAGTTATTTGAATGAGTTCCCATTAATAAATACCTTTCATGTCATGCTGACATTTTAGAAAAGTAGTATGTCTTTTCTCTTTTTTTAGTGTATAGAACAGAAGAAAATATAGGATATAACTTTGTTAGTAGGATTTTTTTTAATGACGTAAGAAATGGAGGATTATATATGACGATGGAGAATAGATTTTAGAGCTGTTCCACGGATCTCCTACAAGGGGAGAGATTAAAACTAATAATTTACAATTAATAACTTTAGTGGATAATAATTATACGATAGTAACCTGTATAGTCCTGTTCGCTGGTTGGAAATTGGATTTAAGAGGATAACCAGGCAAAATCAGTGATTGTAATTGTAGGAATAAATTTTGTGTGAATTTCACAAACAAAATGAAGCGCCAGTTACATGAGTTATGTGATTGAAAAGTTATGCAAAAAATAAGTGTCAATAGTGGAAGCCAGTTCGTTAGCATCACCATGTTAACAGGCTGTAGATGATGTGGGAGCTTGCATGGTGACCTGGAGGTAAAATAGTGTTTGCCGATGAACCCATCAGTAATAGATAGTTTAGCCATTGAACTTTAGTAATTTTAGGCCTTCAGATTTCATAGTAGTCTTTGGTTGCCCTAGTTTACTAACTTTATGTGAATGGCCCTGGCTGAACCTTAAGGCGTTTTGTTTGTCCGTGGGAAACGTAGTGTGAATGATCAACTATGTGTTGAACCATTTGGTAAACAACAGTATCAGTGCTTTGCTGAATATAAGGTTTAAAAGATGAAATAAAACCAGTATAGATACTGAAAGTGCTGGGAGGGACCAGTGATCTTGTGAGAAGAATACACCTGAGTCACATTGTTACACGCGAAACAAATGTTCACCGATGCTTTATACTGGTTCCTCCGAAAATTTGAAATAGTTCTTTGTCGGTGAGGAGAAATACATGAAGGGTCGTGGACATTCAGATTTTTATTAGACCTTGAACCACTGTTGGATTGGTTATACTGGCTATAATGTAAAATGTTATTTTCACTTGAATTACCTTCAAACCAGGATACTGTATCGTGATTTGTGAAATAATTAGACCAGTTGGATACTGTATTGTGATTGGTTGGATAAACAGTCAGGATACTGTATTGTGATTGGTTGGAATAATTGGACATGCTGAATACTAATTAGCATTGGTTGGAATAATTAGACCAGCCAGGATACTATATTGTGTATTGGTTGGACTACTTAAACTGCCCAGGAATACTGTCATTGTGATTGGTTGGAATTAATTAGACCATCCTGGATACTGTAATTGTGATTGGTTTGGAATATTCCTCCACCCCGCGGCACCAGGCCCACCCCGCCCCCCGGTACAGTATTGTGATTGTTTGGAATAATTAGGGACAGCGGATATAATGTATTGCCAGCCAGGATACAGTATTGTGATTGGTTGAAACAAGCATGCTATTTTTATGATAGTGTGTTCTGGATTGTACCATATCTTAACCTGTCCAGGAGACCTGTCATGCGTGATTGTTGGAAATATTGTAAACCTGCCAGGATACTGTATTGTGTTGTTGTAGTTGGAAGAATAGTATTCAACCAGTTCAGGATACTGTGTTGTGATTGCGTTGAATCTACTTAGACCCTGTCAGGAATCATACCTATTGGTGTTTCGGTTGAAATACTAACCAGTCAGGATATCTTGGTATTGTGATTGGTCAAGATTAATTAAACCAGCTAGGATACTTTATTGTGATTGGTTGAAATTTTAAACAGTTAAGGTTACTCGTATTGTGATTGGAGCTGGATTTAATTTAACCAGCCTGGTTACTGTTATTGTGATTGGTTGGATTAATATAAACTCTACGTCAAGGATACTTGTATTGTGATTGCACAGGTTTAGTTTGGAATATATCGCTGAGCAACAACATGATAGGGCTTTATGATTTTAAGTGTGCTTGATAATTTTATCGTATAGTATAGATACAATTCTGCTGTGAGATATTTGATTAGACATCGACTACAACATAGAGGTATGATAGGTTGGCCAGGGTATACATAATGATCTACAATTGTCTATATACATTGTTCAGCATGTATGTAGTTAGATTTGTCAGTCTGTAATAAACCAAAGTGTATAGTTCTTACTGAGATGGTGTATCCCTAATGAATACTGCTGATCTTCATCTTTTTACATGTCCATATTTCTATGTAAATGTCATTAATGTCACATATATTTTATTATCAGTATTTTATGTTTGGATATCAATAGTTACCCATTTTGCTTTTAATATCTAAAACATGTTATTGTACGTGTCATTTTAATCTACAAAGATTTTGTTTAAATGTCATTATTTTCTGTGAATGTCCATATTTCAGTTAATGTCATATAATTGTTAATGTCACAATTATTCCCTTTTTAATGTCACAATTTGGGTTAATATCATCATGTTAGTCATTTTAAATATCAAAACTTTCGGCAGCAGTCATATGATGATCATCCTAATGTCATATTTCAGTTAATGTCAACAATTTCTTGTTTATTAGTCACATTTATTCAGAGCAAGTCATATAATCATCTAATTGTCATATTTCAGAATTAATGTCATATTTTCAGTTGATTATCAACATTTCTTTTTATGACACTTTCGGGTAAATCAATTCTTCTGCGATGTTTAATGTATCGATCATTCTATACCCCTCTTTAAATTTCGTAATTTGATCCTAATTTTGTTCTCACGTATGCTCTATAATCGTTGCCTGTTTCTTCATGGCAGATGATGTGCCAGTTTGCTGTATTTCATTTATTGAATAATGTTATTAAATTATTTAATTATGAAAGACACCGGGAAAATATATTGCTGAGAAATTGACAGTGCAATAAACAAATTCCTACCCACGAATTAGGCTATCAAATAAGAATCTACAAAATATTTTCCACTGTGGAATTTAAACAAGGCTACAGATACATTTATCTGCAGATAGAAATATGACAATAATTTACATTACACTTACCAGGTAATTCTAGAAGGTTCTACACAGGTACACTGTATAATGGTTATTAAAACTTACCCCGTATGTTAGTGACACGAAATATTACATTTCACTGGATTAATCATAACACTACTATAATTATCCATACAATTCACTGGAATAATATGCGCACGACTGTATAACCAGGAAAATTTCGTTGAGTAAAATATTTGTTGGTTGCAGTGAATGCTACATGTATGGAAAACCCAAATCTTTAATAAAAAAAAAAAAAAAAAAAAAAAAATTTACAATAATGCCATAATTGTCCATCCTTTCATCGCGCACTCTACGAACCGTTTCTTATTCATGAATGATTTGAAAACCTCCAAAACATACAGTTTGCTTGCGAATAAATTATTTAACAACAGTTTCACTGTACAACTATGAAATACTAATTTTATGTATAATTTTAACCGAGTTTTGATCTATCATAAGTTACTTTTCTTTGTGTTTTCAGTCACTCATTACTTACATTGTTGGTGGATGCTGTGCCCAAGTGGTTTTTAGATGTCCACGAAATTGGAGCACAAAGCCACTTGCTACATCTGCGGTCTTGAGACACACAAAATGGTGCGGTCCTGCTAGTAAACTGGCGAAACTCCTTGGTCAAGTAGTTATTTTGTGGGACACACTGGACTTTCCTCTCACCACAACAAACCCTGGGCCCGTCTAATCATGACACTTGTGCTGTAAAAGGACCTAATAAAGTAACTAAGACACTTACATTGTAGTTTATTGCACACGGCATTCAAGAGAGTGAAAACAAAGGGTGGTTACTTTGATATAGTTGAAACAAAAGGGATGGTAATTTGATTAGAGTTGATACAAAGGGATCGGTAACTTGATATAGTGAACAAAGGGAGGTAACTATGTTAGTGTGAAACAATGGGAGGTAAACTCTGATAGTGTGAAAACAATCGGGCTGGTAACTTTAGATAGAGTGTAAAAAAGGGAGGTAACTTTGATGTGTGAAAAAAAGGGAGGGTAACTTTGATAGTGTGAAACATAGGGGATGGTAACTTTGAAGAGTTAACAAAGGGAGGTAACTTTGAAGGAAACTTTGATAGTATGTGAAACAAGGGATGTGACTCTTTGATAGTGAGCCTTAATAACAAAGGGGGTAACTTGTGAGGTAATTTGATAGAGTGAAACAAAGGGAGGTAACTTTTGATAGAGTGAAACAAAGGGAGGTAACTTTGATATAGTGAAACAAAGGGAGGTAACTTTGATAGAGTGAAACAAAGGGAGGTAACTTTTTGATATCGAGTGAAACAAAGCGAAGTGACTCTGATAAAGTGAAACGTTAAAAGGGAAGTAACTGACAGAGTGAAACAAAGGGAGGTTACTCTGATAGAGTGAAACAAAGGAAAGTAACTCTGTAAAAGTGAAATGAAGGGGAAGTAACTCTGATAGAATGAAACAAAGGGAGGTAACTCATATCGAGTGATACAAAGGGAAGCAACTCTGTAATAGTGAAAGAAGGGGAAGTAACACTGATAGAATGAAACAAAGGAAGTAAACTCTGATAGAGTGAAACAAAGGTAGCAGAAAACAGTAGATTTGGACAATCTATGATGAAATTAAGGCGCATGCCTTAGAAATATAGATATAGTCATTTAACTGTAAAAAAAATACATGAATACAAAATAATATATATTGATAAAGTAATCAGCACAGAACTTTATGCCAATTACATTGATATTTTATGTTAACAGATTTGGTCCATGTTCCTGAGCTCTATTACATGCATGTGTTAGTAATCAATGGTAACAACAAAAAAATTCCCTGAAAAAAATGTGCAAAATCCATAATGATTTTATAGCCCTAAATTGCAGAAAATGGTACTCATTTTTTTCTTTTTAGACCTTAAGCTTTAAAATTGACGCACTATCTTTCTACAATTGGCAAAAATAAGCCACAAATTTTCATTTCATAGGTCGATTAAAGGTGGATGTTTTCAATATTTTTGCACTAAACCCGACGCCATGGATTTTCCTTATCTCAAGTTAAGCTTAGCATTTACCTGTGTACTAAGGACACGTCAATTACGGAGGGTAGCCACAGAATTGTCAATAATTATAACCTCGATTTTGGTTTATGTTTTATTTTTGAAAAGAAAAAATGAATACTTGTACAACCGCATAGAAGCTTTTATCAGTTTGGATGCAACCCAATTTTTCAGAAGTATATGTTATTTTTAATATGTTTTATGCTATGGCTCAAAAACTGGCGGCTCCACCCACTTGATTAAAAAAATTATAGTGCCGTGGTCCTGGCTGTTTATTCTCTAGGTTTGCTTACATTGATACTCAGTTGTTATAACTTCTTTTTTTTCACTTTTGGTGCTCTCGACAAACACCAAATATTGGTATTGAAACTTTATGCGTCGAACAAAAATAGTGACATATCGGTTAACCGCGGTATCTTTAATAGTCAGCCGAGGTTCTGCCAATTTTCACTGGAATGGTACATTTTGATTGATTTTACTCTCAATCAGGCAACATAGGGGAGGGTAATGTTTAAAATATTAAACAGTCCTATAACTCTGTCTTTACTGAAATAAAATGGATTTGAATATTGCAACTGTGTTTATTTTTGAGATTCTCTCTCTTTGACATGCACCGTGGAAATAAAATACAAGGATTTCACTCAATATTTGACCGTCTGCATGTATGACGTCATAATTACTATGACGTCATCAGTAACCATGACATTATCCAAGTGTGTATCTATGACGTCATTAAATACTCAATGACGTCACAAATAAGGTCAGAAGACAAACCTAGCTTATACTGTTGCTCTGCAACATGAATAAACTGATTCTGATATCTAAATAATGACAATGACATTCAAGGATTTGGAAATTTCATGTAATATGACTATTATTTTGGTTTTGTATTTCTTACACCTGGAAATAAGCATTTTCATGAATAATCTGTAAAAGTCTCCGCCACCCCTATATTTTTATCAAAAAATATAGACTCTTTTTTCCTCATATAATTAAGAATATTGGTAATAATTAGACAATATACCGGCCTTGCCGCACACTCAAATTTCTGACAAATACATGCATTTTTGAGATCAAGACAAGTTAAATAGTGTTTTTTAAACAGAGAAAATCACAAAAAAATCACTATTGCTCTAAGTTTCCATGGATACCGGGCAATAAATCAAGTTAAAATAAATCAGAATTCATGCAATATGGGTTGTATAACATCCAATAAGTTATAATGATGTTTGTTTTCAAACAAATGAAAGCAAAATGAATTTTAGCCAAATTATTTAACAATAAGCATGTATAATACATGCCATGAAAATGAGCAAATAAGCCAATTTACCTCCCCTTTACCCATCCCATATGTGAAAATCATGATTTCTCCCTGTCTATGACCTGTTTTCTTGAGGTTCCCAGCTATAATGAACAGAGGCGCTGCTTATTTACAACCGACAATGCACTTCCTTCGAAAACCTCTTTTTCCATGCAGTATAAGGTAGCAGAAAACAGTAGATTTGGACAATCTATGAAATTAAGGCGCATGCTTTAGAAATATAGATATAGTCATTTAACTGTAAAAAATACCTGTACAAAAGTATATATATAATTAATCACACAACTTTTGCAATTACAATTTGATATTTTGATACAGATTTGGCCATGTTCTGCGCTTATTCATGCATGTGAATACCATGGTAACAACAAAAAAATACCTGAAAAATTGCAAAATATCATGATTTTTAGCCCAAAATTGCAGAAAATTGTACTCAATTTTTTTCTTAAGACCTACCTTAAATTGAGCACTTCTATCACAATGGCAAAATAAGCCAATTTATTTCATAGGTCGATTAGGTGGATTTTTCAATATTTTTGCCTAAACCCGCGCCATGGATTTTCCTTCAAGTAAAGCTAGCATTTCCGGTCAAGACGCACTTCCGGAGGAGCCCAGAATTGTAATCTCTAACCCATTTTTGTTATGTTTATTTTTGAAAAAAATGAAACTTATATCAAACCCTCCATATTGGATGCACCAATTTCAGAATATATTTGATTTTTAATTGTTTATGCATTGCTCAAAACAGGGGCTCCCCACTTAATAAAAATATAGACCGTGGCCAGGCTGTTCTTCTCTGGTTTGCTACCTTATACACCAAGTTATAACTTTCTAAGCTTCTCGAAAACCCAAATATTGTCTTGAACATGATGCGACGAACAAAATGACATATCCGGTTAACGCGTATCTTTAATAGTCACCGAGTACTGCCAATTTCCCTGAATGGTACATTTTGATTGATTTTCCTCTCAAACAAGCAACAAGGGGAGGTAATTTTGAAAATTAAAAGTCCTATAACTCTGTCATTTACTGAAATAAAATGGATTTGAATATTGAATGTGTTATTTTGAGATTCTCTCTATGACATGCAGTGGAAAAAACAAGGATTTCATCAATATTGACCCTGCTGTATGACGTCATAATTACTATGACGTCATCAGTAACCATGGCATTATCAGTGTGTATCTATGACGTCATAAATATTCAATGACGTCACAAATAAGGTCAGAAACCCTACTTATACTGTTGCTCTGCAACAGATAAACTGATTCTGATATCTAAATAATGACATGACATCAAGGATTTGGAAATTTCATGAATATGACATTATGGTTTTGTATTCTTACCCTGGAAATAAGCATTTTCATGAATAATCTGTAAAAGTCTCCGCCACCCCTATTTTATCAAAAATAGACTCTTTTTTCCTCATATAATTAAGAAATTGGTAATAATAGACAATACCGGCCTTGCCGCACACTCAATTTCTGACAAATACATGCATTTTTGAGATCAAGACAAGTTAAATAGTGTTTTTACAGAGAAAATCACAAAATAACACTATTGCTCTAAGTTTCCATGGATACCGGGCAATAAATCAAGTTAAAATAATCAGAATTCATGCAATATGGGTTGTATAACATCCAATAAGTTATAATGAGTTTGTTTTCAAACAAATGAAAGCAAAATGAATTTTAGCCAAATTATTTAACAATAAGCATGTATACATGCCATGAAAATGAGCAAATAAGCCAATTACCTCCCCTTACCCATCCCATGTGAAAATCATGATTTTCTCCCTGTCTATGACCTGTTTTCTTGAGGTTCCCAGCTATAATGAACAGAGGCGCTGCTTATTTACAACCGACAATGCACTTCCTTCGAAAACCTCTTTTTCCATGCAGTATAAGGTAGCAGAAAACAGTAGATTTGGACAATCTATGAAATTAAGGCGCATGCTTTAGAAATATAGATATAGTCATTTAACTGTAAAAAATACCTGTACAAAAGTATATATATAATTAATCAGCACAACTTTTGCAATTACAATTTGATATTTTGATAAAGATTTGGCCATATTCTGCGCTTATTCATGCATGTGAATACCATGGTAACAACAAAAAAAAATACCTGAAAAATTGCAAAATATCATGATTTTTAGCCCAAAATTGCAGAAAATTGTACTCAATTTTTTTCTTAAGACCTACCTTAAATTGAGCACTTCTATCACAATGGCAAAATAAGCCAATTTATTTCATAGGTCGATTAGGTGGATTTTTCAATATTTTTGCCTAAACCCGCGCCATGGATTTTCCTTCAAGTAAAGCTAGCATTTCCGGTCAAGACGCACTTCCGGAGGAGCCCAGAATTGTAATCTCTAACCCATTTTTGTTATGTTTATTTTTGAAAAAAATGAAACTTATATCAAACCCTCCATATTGGATGCACCAATTTCAGAATATATTTGATTTTTAATTGTTTATGCATTGCTCAAAACAGGGGCTCCCCACTTAATAAAAATATAGACCGTGGCCAGGCTGTTCTTCTCTGGTTTGCTACCAAAGGAAAGTAACTCATATAGAGTGATACAAAGGGAAGCAACTCTGTAATAGTGAAAGAAGGGGAAGTAACTCTGATAGAATGAAACAAAGGGAGGTAACTCATATCGAGTGATACAAAGGGAGGTAACTCTGATAAAGTGAAAGAAGGGGAAGTAACTGATAGAATGAAACAAAGGGAAGTAACTCATATCGAGTGATACAAAGGGAAGCAACTCTGTAATAGTGAAAGAAGGGGAAGTAACACTGATAGAATAAAACAAAGGAAAGTAACTCATATAGAATGAAACAAAGGGAAGTAACTCTGATTGACTGAAACAAAGGGAGGTAACTCTGAAAGAGTGAAACAAAGAAAAGTTACTCTGTAAGACTGAAATAAGGGGAAGTAACTCTGATAGAAAGGGAAGTAACACTGATAGAGTGAAACAAAGGTAGGTAATTCTGATAGAGTGAACAAAGGGAGATAACTATAACTCTGATAGATAGGAATGTAATTTTACTACAAACGACACTGACTACTGGTGTGAAATCCTCTGAGTATGGAGGCTTGGCTGCCTTTCTACAGTGGCCATTAAACCAAGTGCCAATATGTAATTTTTGTGTAATTTATAAGCATTGTCATGGTAATATTGTCATGGTAACATTAGTTTATATTATAAGCTTTGTCATGGTAAAATTGGTTTATATTTTATATATTTTAGATTTGTTAAGTAAATCTTTGAATTTTAAATTTTCATTTTTCTATGATACTTTTCTATAACCCCATATTGAAAGGCAGTTTGAATTACACCGCCTTAAAATAGGACATATAAGTCTGTTTTTAATATTGAATAGTCCCATTAATTTAGTTTTGTATAGAATTTTATGTAATCGATAACATATGAATAAAAGTTTTTCAACTCTGAATTCTAATTTTATAGATGATTTAAAATTTCATTTGAAAATTTTTATCTTTTTACATGTAACTACATGTATGTTTTTATGTAAATTTGATAATTTTTTGACACAACATTAATTTGATTTAGAGAGATTTTGTTGTACATGTATGCATTTGTAGTTTGCTTGAACCTAACTTCATAAATACGAATGTAATTCGCTATCATGTCTGTTTGACATAGATTGATAAGAGCTTTGATATATTGTGATTTAGTATGATGATAATGTAAACCAAGTAGATATTTTGAAATTCTTTCCTGAAGAAATGGCCAGTATATTAAACTGTTAATCTTAAACAATTGAAATAAATACAAAACTTTTGACAGCTGTTAAGTATTTTCCTATGAAGATAATTAACTTCTGATTTTCACAGATCGAGGCGAAAACGTTCCTCGTAATTTGTTGATATGTTTTTAGAAATAATGATGATGTTTAAGGGTGTGTGGTCAAACACGTGCTGCTATGAAGTGTGAAATGTAATTTAAATAACTAGCTAAATTTGCTGTTTCTCTTTAGTAATTTAATGAAGTGAATATAAAACCAGTCGTTGATTTTCTTATCAATTTGTCAATATGAAAATTATGGCACATAAACTTGGACTCTGATCTCTGGTTTGAGATTGATTTGTTCTGTCCTGTTCATTCTGCCATGTATTTCTGAAGCTGATGTGTTTTGTTAGTACTTGTATTGATCACTATATGAGCCACACATCGCTGTATCATACATGTACATTGGTTTTCGTTCAAATCCATTAAATCATCATTAAGTCTCTAACAGTTTTGTTGTCTGTTACATATGCAATATGACTGCTATTCCAAGTTTAATTTTAGAGACGTCATATATATGTATATGAAGTTTTTGATAAAGAAAAATATATTGTCGATGGTGGAGCATTTTAGAAATTATTATTTATGCATGAAACTTCCCGAATATTGCCGGAAATTCCTTCATTATTTAGTCAAATACAATGAAAGTTAAGCTAATTACTTTTGCGACTCAATATAATTATCGATCTCGTTTTACAACACTATTTTACTGTTTCGGCCTTTACAAGTTATACGTGTAACTTAAGTACTACCAATTATATTATTAAATATAATATTAAAAGCTGTTGTAATAAATTTAGGATATAGTAAATATAAAATAATAATGAATATATAATAAACTACAATGTATTGCATGTGAAACGTTGCAATATTCATAAAGTTTAAATTTTTGTTCTAAAAAATAGATATTTTTTCAATAATACAAAATATATGTACAAAAAATAAATACATGTTCATAAAAATAAATATTATTTAGAAAAGAAAATACATGTATATGTTAAAAAAAATAAACAAATGTTCATAAAAATAAATATATGTTCAAAATATTAAATGTATGGTCAAAAAATAAGTACATGATGATAAAAATTAAATATATGTGCTTAAAAATTAATAAATATGTTCATAAAAAAAAGTAAATATTTTTATCGTCTTTACTATATGTTATTTACTGTACATATGTTTTGTATTATTTAACAAATATTTATTTTTCTAAAACAAATATAAATTTTAATAATATAATTCACCTGCCATAACGATGTTCATTTTACATTTGTATTTCCACAATGAAAAACCATATAAGAAGTACACCTTCCTAAGTAAAATATCATGAAAACTAAATTGATAAATATGCATATTAATCTGTTGGAACGGCAAACCAACACACGTGAAAGGCATTTAGACTATCCACTTAGTATAACAATACGGTATCAATTAGCTTAGATCTATTAATTCAATCTACACAGCTTTCACAAGGGAATGGATTAAAACCAACAAAGGTTTTTTACAAGATTTATTAAATATTAATCTCATTGGCTTTGCAATATACGTAAATACCTATTGTTAGGAGCGATGTTCCCAGGCTGTGCTAATTCTGAACCCTTCAAAACTATATCCTCACAACATTCCGAGACAAGATTAAGTTGGGATATTCTAAATGAAAAACCGAATAAATCCTGATTACGGAATATTTGTCGGTGCCGGATTTTACGATTTAGCAGTGATTGGGAGATGAAGTGTTATTAATCATTGATTAAAACCTTACTTTCCTTATAACAGGAGGAAATCTAGCTGTCATACCGGGGATCGAACCCGGGACCACTGAATCGGTGGGGACAATCTTGAGGTGCTCAAAACTTTTTTCGAGAAATTAAAAAACTGATTTTTTCAGTATTGATTTTTTTAAGTCCGTATATTGTACGCTAACAACTGGTTTAGAGGAAAAGCAAACCCTTGTTGTACTTCTAACAACTGTCATCGTTTGAGAATGTGCTTTTCTACTTCTATATGACAGTTACATTCGCAATAAAGAGAGGCAAATTGCTTTGACCGCAAAAATCATATGACCACACACATTCTACCCACAGTAAACGGTCCGGACAATACCATTAGGTGATGGCATATGGCCGAAGGTGACCACTATCCATCTGCTGTTCTATTGCGAGCCCTTGACCCCTAGGGCCCGCGTGTTTATAAAGGCATTAGCACCGTCTGTACGGCCATTGAAAACCGTGCTCGGGTAGGGTGTTGTAAAAATGTTTTATATGCTGTAACTTGTGTAAACTCTACATTCTAAAATGTTGATTTATCGAATCTCACCTAATTGCAAAAAGTTAATCTTATATCTAAAATATATAAAAAGGATTGTAACAGTGCATAAATTATGTGTTCTTGCAAATAAAACCTTGTACATGTTTATCAGTGCAGTTTTAAGGTTTTCACAGCTGAATACATTTGTACATCAAACCTTATGGTTTTCAATAGTTTACTGAAGAAAAAGCATGTCAATAGTTTCGCCCATTTGAACGTCTTTTAGTTGGCATTCATAGCCATAATGAGTGACAGCTGGTGTTGATATTAGCTATGAATGCCAACTGAAAGACGTTCTATACTTATATTTAAATATGGTTACAATTTTATGATGAAATCCCAAGGGATTTTGCATCTATAATAATTAATGAATTAATCATTCGTTATTGTCATGGATGGAACAGCCATTTTCCGTGATCGTCACAACGATAATGACGTCATAGTTGGTTCATAGACTATATGAATGCAAACTGCGCTTGGTGAGGTTACATAGTGGGACTGCAGTGAAACTGTAAATATAAAACGTTAAACCCAATCCAGTGTTGCTAATGAATTTAAAACGAACCTCTGTAATTAATTTCTACAACTTATATTGTCCATATGTGAATAAAAATCTGTTTAATTGTTTAATTGTCAATGATTCAGATAAAAATTCTAAACCAACGGTCGGTTTATGATAAGAGTATACGCTGATTTTTGTGAGAAAGCTCACGTCTACCTTACATCGAAGCAAGTCAATCCCCACATGTTATATAATTCAATTTTATTCAATGAAATTTTAACGACGTTGTGTCCGCCAAGCAGACGTGACGTCACAAACGACGGCGTCTATTTGTTATACGTCATGAGATGCGTTTGTAACGAGCAATGTTGATTTATAAAACTGTATTTTTGGTTCTATAGCCGTTAAATAAACATTTCGAAAGTGTTATCTGCGGCCCGCCTTATCACTTGTAGACAGATGTTTCCACAGCATGAAATCTTATGTCGTGCCTGATGTATTTGGAAAAGACATTTAGATATGTTTTGAAGATGCTACATTGTACACCGCCAACGATTGATTGCACAGACAACAAAATCGAGCTAAAAAAATTGTTTTATTTGTATTTATGTGTTAATTAGTCATTTTAAAAGCATTCAACGCCTTTCAGTTGGCATTCAGAGCCAATATGAATTCCAAGTGGACAAAGGCATATTCCATGAAGCACTAGAGACGGAAATGTAAATATTTTGTTATCAAATCGTGTATTTTGCTTAATTGGTCAATTATTGTCTTATGCTCTGTAGCCGATGGGGCATCTTTAAGCTTATTATGTTACTATACCATATATGAATTTGATTCGTATGTAAGTTAGGTAGTTGAATGATGTATAAGTATTGTTCGCAGTAAAAACAAATACTTTTCTGATATTTCACCAAATTTCACTTTTCTGATATTTCACCAAATTCTTCTATTTTAGCTGGGCGCTTGAGAAAGCATAGACATGTGATCAGTACGTTCCAATACCCTATCAATGTGATAATCAATTTACTAAGATTCTCGCCATGTTTATCGATATCATAATCTATTTTCCGCCATGTTTGATACGATAACTTCTTTGGTAACACATTTATGTTGATCATGGCAGGATACAGACTTTTATTATTAAATCATTGTAATTCCGCATATGTCAGTCCGGCTTTGGTTCTGGGTGTAGTTGGTACTGATTGTGATCAAGTATTTATACCAACAACACATCAGGACCCAAACACCTCATTTCTCTTCTATAATTCATAACTAACTGTAATCTAGTTAACACGTCCTCAGGACAGCAAAGTAACACAGGATAGAGAAAAAATATCCACATATACGCTTTGTCGCGCTTCTGTTATTCCTGTGAACTTTCTGTACACTTTCTAACTTTCTTAAAGGCCGACCACCTTTCCGAAACGGCTTTTAATTTGTAAAATGGGAATGTAAAACAAGATCGTTAATTTTGTAGAGTCGCAAAAGTTATTAACTTAACGTTTATACTACACGTATCATCACCTTCTGAAAAAAAATGATTAAAAATTAAATAGATAACATGTTAATTTTCATAACGCGGGTAGTCTGATGATTCCCGTCGTCGTCCTAAATGCCGCGCGGTAGTTGATTATCACTGTGCCAGACGGCAAAACAGTAAAATGAATCTCCAATGTTATCATATAATACGCAGGATATATTGTTTACGTTTGGTGTTGTCACCTTATCTTAGGTCATCGGTATATATTTTCTTCGTGTATATTATTTAAAGGCCCACTACCTTTCCGAAACGGCTTTTAATTTTTAAAATGGGAATGTAAAACAAGATCGATAATTTTGTAGAGTCCTAAAAATTATTAACTTACCGTTAATACTACATTTATCATCACCTTCTGAACGATTTGATTAAAATAAATAAAATGTTTATTTTCATAACGCGGGTCGTATTATGTTTCCCGCCGTCGTCCTAAATACCGCGCGGTAGTTGACTATCACTGCGCCAGACGGCAAAACAGTGAATTGACTCTCCACTGTTTTCATATATTACGCAGGCAATCTTGCATATGTTTGGTGTCGTAACCTTATTTTAGATCATCGGTATGCATTGTCTGGTGTTATTAATGTTTTTTAAGAAACATTTATGTTTGCTCCGGAAAAGTAGTAGGCCGATGAATATTATAGTTGGCTGATGCCACTAAACTCACATATTGGGAATGTTGAATAAACTTTGTCATTACTGAAATGTTTGTTCGCTGTACCGCTACACTGTGTCTTAAGCAAATAGGCAATGTTTTGGGATATTAAAAGAAAAGACAAATACAATTTTACTGTACACGCGCGTAGTTCCTTACGCCAATTATCATTGTTACATTCGAAACCCCTCGACTAGAACTGATGGTGATGTGAAGAACACTCGATGAGTTCCGATCGTCAAAGTAAATTGGCGCGACTATTTGTGAGAATTTGAAGATTCAACCGTTGAGAGGGGGAAAAAAGCCATAATTTCCTATCGTGTATAGTTTGATTGATTTTGAAATGATTTCATTTTGGCTAGCAAGCAATTGGGGTTCATCAATGCATGACTTTCATCATGTCAAATAATATCGTAGCGTGAGAAAGTACGTTACTATGATACATGACATACACGTACGAAGTAGGGATGCCACGCTGGTACCGTTGCAGCGCCTCGAAGAACGCTCAGGTGTGAAGCCTTATTATATTAAGTATCTGGGAATCCAGGTGAGAATAGCGGTCAAGACAGGTGAGAATTGTCCCGGTGTCTGGTCAAACATCAATAAACCATTAATGATGTATACTGGATGGTCACTCCAAGACAAACGAATTACGCCCTTTGTTTCCAGGCGCTTCTGTGTATGGTAGTGCGTTTCAGCAGAACACGACTGTATTATTCAGGTTCGTTGCTCCTCGCGGCGCGTTCTATACTCTCCCCATTGCGTAGCCGCTGATGATTAACGGTCATTGTAAAGTTAGGTTTTATTGTCATAATGGCAACTTTATATGATCTGTTGGGGAAACGAAACGATAAAATCGAAAAGCAGAGGTACCACACAAAACCGCAGAGAGAGGGAAAATTGACGAGGGGTCCCGGGGGTATTGTTTGGTGAACAAGCGATGTTAAACAAGGCAGTTAAAAGGATACAGAATGCTTGTACTTAACACGAGGTGGTTGTATAGCGCTAATTGACCACCAGACGAACCTGTCATCAACATAGATTTTGTAACTTTGCACAAATATGGACATAAACGAGAGTTTAACTTATTCAGTTTAACCCACAGGGATCTGCGAATCAGTAACAGATCATGATATATAAACATGGACCCACCAGATTGCCCTAAAACCATTTTTAGACTTTTTAGAGGTCTAGATAAAAAAAAACCGATAAAAAGCATACCTACATGGTACTATATGATTTTTATCGTTTTTTATCTAGACTTCTAAAACGTCTAAAAACGGTCTTAGGGCACTCTGGTGGGTCCATGATTATATAATCTGTAACTAATTCTCAGATCCATGTGGTTTAACCGACAATAAAAATGCACATAAAAATAGTTAAAGTGAACAGTCGGGCAAGGATGGCTAAAGTCGGTAAAAATGGTGTGAATGTATCCAGTATAATTTCTTATGAAATGGAAAAATAAAATCTCTCGTCAAAATCTGTCTGCGTACGAAGAAATTAATTTAAAGTATGGAAATTCTAAAACGTCCTCCCGGCTCACTATGTCCGTGGTTACATTTCCACGCAGCCTCGCTTTCAATGCTTTCAACTTTTCTTTACTTTAATGGTCAGAACTGGGAAACTAAGCAGAACTTGGCCGTCGTATTAATATGTGAGAACTTTTGGAAGGCCAATGAACGCATTTAGACTGGTTTTCTTTGCCTGACTATTCACTTTAAATAATATTTGAGAATGTTTTTAATTTTAGTACAAGAAGAATTCAAGCCAATTAAAAGATGTCGACACGTCGACTATACATACACCCTAGTCTAGCACTATTTTCCATTTATCTATTGTAATACCGTTGTATCCTCAATAACAGGGGCCTGTGTTCGTAATCTAGTGTGTTTATCCGTTAAAATGTACTTCTGCGAGGTTCCGTTCTGAACCCCTCATTATTGATACAGGTTGAAGCACTGTCAGATGTCAGTAATGAAAAAAGTTATACGAGTAAATGAGACATCAATTTTATTCTCATGTTTTAACGAGTAAACTCCTAAAACCTGATTGTGTACCATGTAGGTAAAACTTAAAATACTTTAGCTGCTCCCTGCCAATTTAATTTCCCACGATGAAACAATAGAATTTTATTTTGGTTGAACAAAGAAAATTATTGACAAATCAATGGGATAAAAGTTTTCTTTGTTGAACCTGGTTAACGTCTTAACTTAATCTTATGGAAAAGTCTCCTTCTAATCCTAATCCCGTTATATAGTCGATTTAGAGTCGCTCTCAGATTATTCGGACGGGTCCGTTGCGGATCACGGATCAGTATCCTTTGATGTAGTGCGGTTAAATCCGTGATCTGTGCGGTTTTAGGCGTAATACGTGTAGAGAAGAGGACGTGGTTCCTTGGCTGTTATGTACGCTATCGGGCCGTTCAGAGAGTCCTTCCTAATAGTAAATACACAACCTCCGTAATACACTTACAGGTGCTTCTCAAAATATTCTTACACACCAAGAGCCGATTATCATTTTATTTCCTTTCGTTTTCTTTCTGTACTTTCTCATTTCGTTATGTTTGTGTACTTCCATTGAGTTCTTTTGTTACAGTAGTCGTTTTGACGTAATTTTCTTCATTTTATCCCCCCCCTCCCAACAAACTAATTTCTAGTTTCGATATTGTCGATTTTGGTTTTCTTTTCTTTGTTTATCCTTTTTTTCTTTTCTTTTCTTTTTTTTTTTTTTTTTTTTTTGCATTTGGAAAGGGTGAGATAAGTAGACAGGAACAAACGTATAATAAACATTTAAAAATATTTTGGAACATAAACAACTAATACGTTACCTCTACCATCATTTGATTTTGACTTATTTGCAAAGATAAAATAAATTTTAACTGACGGTACAAAACAAATAGACCCACAAAACTTACCAAAAATTGGAACCAAAAAAACCGATACTAAAGATGACATTATAACCTTAGACAAATGAATATTGATTTAAACATATTTAATTTATATCAAATGTATACAATGCATGGTGATTGGAAAAGTACATGGAAAATAAAAATAAAATACTGCGTGCGAACGCAATCACGCAATAACTATTGCGTTCACACGCAATTCTCGTTTATTTTTCATGTCCTTCCCCAGCCACTGTACTCCGGGCTTTCACAATATACGTTTCTCTTTTACCGTAATCATCGGAAATAATATTAAAAATGTTTATGAAAGCTTGCAGTTTATTTAAGTTTTTGCCGTATACAAAACTGCCAGGTGACTAGGCGTACTAGCGCTGAATGCGTCTTGGTAATAGTTATTTGGCTCGCGAGTTAAAAGCCCGCAACGGACTGAGGTCGGGCTGTATATCGGAGGTTTATTTCATGGAATTAAGGATTTTCCATCCCTAACACTCACTTTGGCATGTCTTCATTGACAAAGGAAGTTAATATGTCGAAACAGTTAAAATAGACAAACCAACGGTCGCCAAAAAGTATCATGATCAGATAGAAGTAATAATTAATAAAATAAAAGCTGGATGAGTTTGTTTTGTCTTTTTTTTTAAAATATATTAATACTTTAATGGAAAAAAACGGGGTTTTTTTTAAAGTAAATGCATGTATCCTTATAAAACTATAATAAATTAAATAAACTGTATCTAAATTAAAATGCCCGTTACAATATCCGACGATCTATAAACGTATTGTCATAAAGCGAAAAAAATATACTTCGAAATTTGTAACGAATTAAATTTTATTCTTGAAAAAAGACATAGAAATGACATATTTTCATGATATTACCCATGATTAATGCTCTTTTTATATTCAGTGATCCCATTTACCTTTTAATTTTCGATTACAGTAATGTGAGTTACAGAAATAGGATGTGAGTCATAATTTGTCAAAAAACAAACATCTGAAGTTTCAGATAAAACTAATCGGTGCTAATCACCGCTCATTTTCTCACAGTACTTATACTGACGGGCTCTGACTTATGCAACACTTGTATATTGTTTAGTTCGCATATACTTTCACCTTTATAAAACAGACCAAAAAAAACACCCAGAAACAAAACACAATAAACAAAAGTCAAAATCTACCCCAGGTCGGCGAGCCTTTGATGTTAGTCGTGTCCTTTAAACTTCGCCGATACATAAACAATAATCAAGCCAGGAGGCACAATATTATTTATACATGTGAGAAAAAACATTTCGTTTGTCCAATACACAACTTTCGGGGGGTAATGAAGGGATTCCGGATCCATAGATTCTTATATTTGTAATTTTAAAATTTAGTTATCCCAATCTAAATTTATATTTACCAATATATATTATAATGTTCATGTAATATCGAAGCCAAGCGCCAAATAAAAATTTACGTATATTGTAATTTCCAGGTTATAATGCACTTTTAATATGAAAATAGAAGGTGCTCGTTTCATCGCGATTTCCCGTGTGTTACCTCTTAAGGAAATTTAAAGAACGGTCGACGAAATCGGATTAAAAAGTCAGTTTTTTAAAAAGTCAAACTTGACAAGCATTATTTTGTATTCGGGTAGCGATCGTGGAAGTTCTGACCAAGATGGACAAGAGAGGGTACTTCTATCGGACAATGGAAGACGATTCACGTGCTCATCCTTTTGTGTTAGAGGTAGGTGTAACAAGCTTTTCTAATTTATGTTACAAAGCAGATTTCCGTCAATTATTTCCGGAAATAAATCGCCGATCTCTATTCCGGAAACGTGATTTTTTTAACAGATTTTGAGATGTGAACCACATTATAATGTTAGTTTTCTAATTGTTCTACAGATACTTATACAGACGTTGTTTGATATGTATAAAGATATTTTCAATTTCCAACCACCGTGATACACACGTCTGGCCATTATGATTAATTTCAGTGTTGAACAATGTATGACATAGAACAGCTCCTGTGGCCGATTATTATTGGCTTTTCGACAGAATTTATCTCTAATTAGTGAACTATTTATTTTGAACTTTGTGTAACCTCACAAATGAATGCAGTGATATTGATTGTAATTGATGACCCAAAACAACTGCAGAAAAAAATCTCATTTCAAATTTAGAAAAATATTAGATATATTATAAGGGTACATTGAAATTTTAAACGATAAGTCAACAGTATTTCTTAGTGGCTGGCTCGGTTGGCAGTTCTAACGTGTTAAGATATTTTTGAAAATAAAATTGTTGGAAACAATATCATCTACCTTGTAAACATTTAACGCGGCGTTTCATTCCAATTGAGTTTAATCGATGACATTATCGGTAACTGTATGTTATTTCCTAGTTCACAACTTCCATCCCAGACATCCTTTTACTGTCCCCAAGACAAGGTGTTAATTTCTCATTTATTGTCCTATCATCAGATGAATTGTCCAGTCAAATCTATTGTGTTGGTCAGTCTGCTCACACTTTTTCCGGACACTGGTCACTTGTCTCCGGACAATCGCCACTCAGTGGTCACTTAGCCATCTAAATAGACAGAAAATATGTTTACAAGTAAGTGTCAATTTCACCCAGGCACGCGAGCCTGAGTCTTACAACAGCTATAAGTGTTAGGGGGAACATGGAAAAGGATGAAACGGTCACACAAATCAGGAAAAAACGGTTACAAAAAGTTTGATTCAAAATCTATCGGTAGCCGGATAAAATAGATTGAATTTAAAGATATTAAAATGTGTAAAATGGATAAATCTTAATCCCGATATTTCACTTTATGTAGTGAAAATTAATTCAGAAATAACATAATTATGTACCATATTTGTTTTTATGGTCGTGTATACGCAACATAGGAATGAAGTAATATTAACGCTATTTTAAATCACAGATTTATTACATTGTATAGATACAAAATGATAAATCTTATTACTGAAATAACCAAAATATTTCAATGCTTACGACGGAAAATATTTATTAACATTATGTAAATACACTTAATTGAAATAAATATATTATATACTTATGTATATACAAATCTTCATTGATATATATTACAAACAAATTTGATTCTTTTTGACTATATGTGTTTTCACTAATTCTATTACTTTGGGGAAAAATTCCAAGCCATTTTCTTTCCAACGTATGCATTTTGTTTAAGACTTGAACATAATTTTTTTTTTTTTTTTTTTTTACTTAAGAGTGAAAAATAAAACTCGATTTCAATATGACACATGAGGATAATTCTGTTCTGATTCTATAGCTCTATCGTGTGCTGAACGTCCCAATTTTGTTTTCATTTTCTTAAGTGACAAGGTTGACCAGGGATGTAAAATTAAACTGTGTGTCCTGTGTAATTTACAAAATATGTATACCAATGGTGTAATGTTGTACTGTGTCCAGTGCGTAATTACTTAAGAAATAGGTATACCAGGGATGTAAAATTATACTGTGTCCAGTGCGTAATTACTTACGAAATAGGTATACCAGGGATGTAAAATTATACTGTGTCCAGTGCGTAATTACTTACGAAATAGGTATACCAGGGATGTAAAATTATACTGTGTCCAGTGCGTAATTACTTACAAAATAGGTATACCAGGGGTGTAAAATTATACTGTGTCCAGTGCGTAATTACTTACGAAATAGGTATACCAGGGATGTAAAATTATACTGTGTCCAGTGCGTAATTACTTACAAAATAACTTACTGTCATATCCAATTTCTATGCTGTATGTTCTTTGAAATATTTTTGTTCGATCATAAAATTGCATTTATAAAATAATACAAAATCGGATTCACATAATTACCATTGTACAGTGTTTACGTATCAACGGTTATATTTTTTCTATAATAACTGAGCCCCGGACAGTAATCCATATCAACATTATCTATGACATAATGCGATTGTCGATTGGTCAATTGAAACGTCAAAAGAAATCGATATTCATGAGGAGGCGTGGCTTAAGAACGCGTAGACCAATAGGTATCTAGATTTTGGTGTTGTGACTCCTGTAGAATGTTGACTATTACCTGTACAGGTATCGATGTTAATTAGATTTATTTGTGTAAGTTATATAGAGATTATACTTATCTATTTCTCACTAGCGCCCTCTGCAGGATATGCCGACAGTGAAAAACAATCTTCTCAATTCTGAAGGATATTCTACAGGTAGGTTTGTTTTTTCTTTCTTTTTTCTTCACAAATATTTCAGCATATTTTATCCACAAGGCTATATTTGTTACACTGACACGTTAATGTGTTTATTTTGTGGCATATACGGAATAGTTTAACTTTAAAAGTGAAATATTTACACTTTTTGTCTGACTTTTTATATACCAACTGAAAGGAAGAGGCAGAAATACATTTCCTAATTTAAAGTGATTTTATTAATAATTATGAATTGTTCTACGTTTTCATTTCTTGTTTCTGTTATGATTAATTATATATTTTTTCATATAACCGGTTGAAAATGAACTGATGGATTTTACTTATATTTTTAGTATGGTATAGAGGGTTATGGATAGTAGTCTTCAGACAAATATAAATGATCCTAAATCAATCTGAACTTATATTTGTATCTGTTATTATGGGTTAAAATCAAACATATCATTTTACCGAAATTTATCTTTTAAAATATAACGATTTTACGAAATCACCCTGACAAAAATATATTGAAAAATGTTAAATGATACAGGAAAAATAGATCACTGATGCTTCAAGATTGACCCACTTACAATATCCTAAACGTATTAATGTAAAAAAAAATCTTGGATTGATAACAATACCCGACATTCAGATATTCTAAATAGTGTGATAATTCGTGTTTTAGTTATGTTTAATGTCTACGTGATAGAAGAAGAAAAATCATTTAATCGGTCTCATATAAATTAACGCCAAATTATTAAATGGATTCACGTTACGGAAACAGATAATAAAACTACTCAAGAAATCTATAAATAAAATCTACTTATAATAATATTGATAGATATAATAATGTTATTATTTTGCCGATAAAATGACATATTTAAACAAAAATAAAATCTTCTTGAACATGTATACCTATACAATAATATTGATAGACATATTTATTTTTATTTTTGCCAATAATATGACATATCTAAACAGCAGATTCATGTGAAAGGTGCTTCTAATTATGTATATTTCCTAAGAATTCATACCAGATAGAAAACGTATTCTATTGACTTATGTGAAACTTATTCCAACTTTCATTTCCACTTGACGAAGGTTGATTCTTAACGAGGTTATTTCGTCACAAAGTACCTCAATAGTTATCTATGTTATTGGAACTGTAATCTGACTCAATGTAAGTAATACAGATGTACTTACAACTACATGCTCAATAGCATTTTGTTTTGCAACATATTATTTTCATAATTATAATTTTGCATATTATATCTTAAGTTATATAAACACTAGCATAATGTGAGGTTATAACTTTCAGTTTAGAGGAAATAAAGACTATTATTATTTAAGTATCATATGTACTTTCAACTATTAATTATATATAGAGTAACAATAATGGAATTATGTGTGTTGATAAAGGATAGGAATGCCTCAAATTCGACTATAAAATTTATCCATACTATTAAAATTATTTCTTTGCCTCATATTTATAATTTTGATAATTTCTATCCAACAAACATATGTTTATAAGGACCCGGTGTTATCCGGAATACAACCGTTGATATTAGTTCCATATAATTAATTTTAGATGTATGATACAAAGTACAGTGTTCGACGTTTAACACATTGGGGTCTTAACTATATCACAAACTTAAAATAATTACTAAAATACGTGTATATTGAAAGCAATAACACTTCGAGAAAATCCAGTTATTTCATTAATCCGTTAACACTCGGATTAGAGACAGACTAAGACAGGCCCAAAACAGATCTAGATCTACACTGTCTTTAGTTTTTCCGAATCCATATTATCACCGAGTTCCCCTATTTTTGATTTGATTTTTTTTCCGATCAATATAGATTCAAAAATTCAAAATCAAAATGAATAAAATTCATGTTCTTAAATGTGAATGCTGTTGCGTTTTCAAGAATTGATTTAATCATATGATATTGAGACTGTAATTTCGTACATGTATCCATTATAGATGTATAATGATTACTTTTCATGTAAGACCACACTTATGTGTATTGCAATTGAGAGCAAACAGCATAGTTTTCTTTTTCCATCTGGTCAAAGTTTATTCTTAGATTACTGTCATCTCGATATATCCCTATACATAACAGAATAGCTTGTATAACCCGGGACTTAAACCTAAAATTTGAAACGCTTCAATACAAAACTAATTGAATCCAGCATAATATTGAAAAAAGTTTAAATACAATGTTTTTAAAGTTTATGAAACTTTATGAGACTGAACGGAGAATGCTAGCAAAGTTTCCATAGGATTTTTTTCTTATGAAGTTGCAATATTTATAATTTCAACAAAGTTTTGATATCAATATTAAAGTTATATGTGCCATATTTTCCACACTCACGAATCAAGATGAGCTTTTAATATGTTATTCATCACCAAAAATTACCAACTTTTTGAAAATTACAGTGCTTTCAAAGCATAGGTTTTAATTTTACATGTACAAATAAGAGCTGAAAATGATTTTTGGCAGTACTGCCAAAAATCATTTATGTACATCAATAGTGAAGTGAAATGAGTACATACGGTGAGACCATGAAGCCAAATTGTGGTCTACAATTTCATTACACATTTTCACAATGTTTTTAGTAATTGTAAAGTGACTTCTGCAGGTATGTTTTCATTTAAACATATTCAATGCATAAAAACAACATTTTTTTTCAGTACAAAATTTCTGTGTTGTAACTAACGTTTATAAGTCATCTGAAGCCATTTGAATGGTTTTTACAGCTTTATTCATCAAACCTTATGGTTTTTAATTAATTAATGATGAAAAAATAGCATGTCAAAATTATCGCCCAGTTACGGCACATATAACTTTAAACAACAGACATGAATTATAAAAAAGAACTCTAGGAGTCGATTTTTCAATATTTGATATTTAAAACTTATTTATTGTTTCAGATTCCGGAATGGAGGACGGAACGCTCAGTCCAGTTTCGTCTATTGGTTCGGAGCCTCAGGAATTTCCAAGAAATTTATCAATGGCGGACGCGGAACCGGAAGTTCCAAGAGTTGTATACCCGGTAAAGCCGAAAGTTTTAAATCCGTCTGAAAGTTCCGCATTTAGTAAGATTGAGAGACTAACTCAGCCGTATCCGATGACCTTCGGTTCAGTCCCGCCGATGTGTGTTCCGCCATCCATGGGATATTTTCCCGGATTTTTCCTCTCTCCATGGATGACTGAATCCATGTCACGTGGAACTTTAAATCCTACATCAGCAGGAACGTACCTGAATCCGGTTATGATGTCACCAAGAAGTTTGGAAACTTCCGACTCGGACGAAACGGCTTCACTGTCGCCAGAAAAACAGCCATTTTTCCACGTCGATCCCAGAATTCCTTTTACCAATTATTTCATGAACTTGACAAAAATGTTTCAGCGAGAAAATGAACTTTCAGGGAGAAAGACAATAGAAAGCAACGTTAGTGAGCGCAACAATAACATCAACAGCAACATCGACCGGAACTTGAATGAATGTACTTCCGGTGATGAAGAAAGCTCGGACCAGTCTATAGGCGATATCAAGAAAGAGCAAAAGACACCGATAATCGAGAGAAAACAGCCAAGTCCCCCTCATGTACACAGAAGACAGACGTCAGAGACAGTCGCAAATCTACCATCTGTCAATCCAAGAATAAATTTAGAAAATCCATCACAAAATGGACACTTACTCCAAGGGCCACTTCCGAATCTAAACAGAATGACGTCATATCCGGGAGCTCTTGGACCATCGTCTTCAATGCTTCCGTTCCTAGGCGGAATTTCCCCGACCTCTGGACTTTTCCATCCAGCGTTTCTTCAAATGAACGGACTAGGAGGGAAACGTGGCCATCCGGACAAACCCGCACCTGTGAAGAAATACAAATGTGACGTGTGCGGGAAAGCGTTCTCACGGAGCAACACACTCGTCACTCATAAGGTCAGTTACGTACCTGTGGTTTATTCCTTTCTTTCTTTCTTTCTCTTTTTTTTTTTTTTTCTTTCTTTCTTTCTTTCTTTCTTTCTTTCTTCCTTTCTTTCTTTCCTTTCTTTCTTTTTTCCTTTTTTCTTTCTTTCTTTCTTTTTTCTTTCGTTCTTTCTCTTTCTTTCTTTCTTTCTTTCTTTCTTTCTTTCTTTCTTTTTCTTTCTTTCTTTCTTTCTTTCTTTCTTTCTTTCTTTTTTCCTTTTTTCTTTCTTTCATTTTTTATTCTTTTTTTTCTTTCTTTCTTTTCTTCTTTCGTTCGTTCTTTCTTTCTTTCTTTCTTTCTTTATTTCTTTTATTAATTTCATTCTACATGTGGATTTATTCTTAAATTGTATGTATACATTAAAACCAAGTTTTTGGTAGGCCTACAACAAGGATTTTATACGTCCTTGGCCTACAAACAGTTTTATCTTTGGTATATGAAGTTTTGTACCAATTTTGATTGTCGAAATAATGATGGAAACGAAATTGGACAGTAGACATTAATGATCTTAGTTCGATAAAAAAAACACACACACACACACACACAAACGAAAACAAAAGCCATCGATTATATGCGTCTTAGCATAATTTTATAGTCTTATTTTTGTTCTAGATACAAGAATGAAATTAGATTTTCGAGTTAATTGCATTTTGAATCTTAAGGATAAGTTTATTTTTTCTCTATGAAAACGACTTGGATGATAATTATGTTATAAGGAACGTACATTATTGTTCAGTTGAACGCCTATCCGACAACAATTTTCTGTGTAATTATGTAAGAAAGGAATATCACAACTCCGGAATTAGATATATTATTTACTTATCACACATTAGACATTAAAGCAAAGTCCTTAATACCTTAATCAGCCCACACTTGGCGCGTGCTATTTATTTACCTGTGATGTTTACACCTTAATCACTTTCCATAATTGTGTTTTGTGCGTGTCCCATCGTGCCCACCTGTGTACCTTTGCTGACAGGTGCAGCGACACCTATCGGCCATTTAAAGATCAATAATACATTTCTTTTGACACAGCGCGTGCGAAACCAAACCACTTTGTAACAGTAAGAAAAGGCACGCGACCGCAACAATGGATATAAAAGGGGAACAGATTTCGTAGTGAGGTGTCAAAACGAAAGCGATTCAAAGAGAAAGGTGTTACAAAGGGAGATAACTCCACATGGGGCCGAGAATAAAATAGAGATTAGAGGAAGTAGTAAATATATGTGTGAAAATGACTCATTACTTCAAATAATTGTTGTTTTCTCCATAATTGTAAACTTTCAGAATTACGAAGAGTTTCAATATGAATATACATTTACAAATATCTCGTTAAAATGATACATTTCCAAAGCTCTAGATAACTACAGCATTGCATATTTATAATACATTATAAAAATGTACAATAATCTCTATCATGAAAAGTGACGGAACATACATCTTGGTAAATTAATATTATATATATATATATATATCTTAATCTCAAAACTTTTAAAATCTCAGCTGCATGTACATTAATATGTGAATCATATTCTGTTTTGTATGCCATGGAACGCGATAAACCAGTAGCTTAAATATTAATTGCGATTTTTATTTCAAAACTTCGTAGTGTATCGAATGGTTTGATTGAAGTTGTCGAGCCCCAAATTGTTGACAGATCGCGTCTCCTGAAGGGACCTGTGCTTGTTGGTATAGCAACACAAAGGGCGCGTGGACTTGTTTACTTAACAAATTTATTTAAAGACTTGAGCACTTGTTACAGTACACTGTACAACTATATCCTATAACTAAATACGGCACAGTATCGATGGTGGTCAAAGCAGCTTCCGTCTTCCTTTTCAGCGTTTGTCTGAAGTATAAGTTCCCTGTATTGACTCAGACAAGAGAAAACATTTGATAACCGCCCACAGTTCGACAGAACGGTATTATCTTCTGTTGACATTTATAATAGAGCAACATTTGAACAAGAATCGGTGTCGCACCGCTACACCTAGGCATCGCCATTTGTAACCACCTCTTTCAATTAGTCCGATCTCTCTCTGTTTACAAAAGTAATTGCTCGGCACTTGAAAATTGAAATGCCAAAAGGCGAATCAATTTGACTCGCGTGCCAAACACATCTGCCTGGCCAGTACATGAAAATCTCAATGCAAATAAAGCTCAGTTTTATGTATACTAGATTTAATTATTTCGTCTGTGCTACTTATATAACTGAACTAGCAGGCATATCGCTTGCATAGACAATACAGCGTTGTTTTCGTTTCGTATCTGCGCTCTTTTTGTTTTCAGCGAACTGACTTCCGGTGATGTTGTTTAACGCGCGTATCCGACAATGCGGTTGTTAAACGCGCGTATCCAACAATGGCGTACCATGGGAAGATCGATGCTTAGCCTGAAAGGTGTTTTTAAATGACTACATTTCACAATGGACCGCAAAAGTGGTCGGAGTTTTGATGTATCCGTAGTACAAACATCCCTCATTTCCTTCCATTTTATTGGACTATCAATTTCAAAGAGAAATCAAAAGAGAGAATCGATCGTCACTTTATATATAACTGCGACATGAATAGTGCGATGTTAATTAAAATTTGTCATATTTTTGTGAATTTGAAAATGTCACAATATTTGCCTAAACATCAGCTACACAATCACGTTACATATCGAAAATTCGAAATGCCTGTCAAATATTGCATCTGCACTTTGTTAAAATTTAAAACGAAACAATTCTTTTGGAAAATAAGACGTCTGTTTTTGGGGTTTTTTTTCCGTTATCAAAACAATGTTTAGAGTAATCCAAAACTTACCTTAGTTAGTTGAAACTAGAATTAATTATTATGTCATTATTTCGTTAAAAAATGCATCGTTCCTCGACTGCTAATGCAGAGCATGTTAAAGCGACACCTAGCGGACCGTGGCGAAACTACGACTGACAATTCATCCAATTCATCTTACACATTACGCGTAAAAATAATTAATGCGATAATCAATAGATCATACAGATTTTTCAAGAAGAAAGGAAAATAACTCAATGTTAGAAGGGTTGCTTGTTTTTTTCCATTCCGGAACTCCTGGTCCGGTTTCGAGTCATTTTGTGATTACATAACGGGTTGTATGTTTTCCTTGTTTAATCTGTACAGATGAGGACATTTATTTGTAACATCTTTTAACTTTTATATTTTTTTTCTTTCCAGAGGATACATACGGGCGACAAACCCTTCAAGTGTGAGATTTGTAGCCGGGCCTTTAGACAGCCTGGAAATTTGACCCGACACCGGCTGACCCACACCACTGTTAAACCATACGTCTGTCCGCAGTGTAATAAGGCATTCAACAGGGCATCTAATTTACATACGCACATGCGCACTCACACCAACTACAAACCCTTCATTTGTCCTTATTGCGGGAAAGGATTCCATCAAAAGATCGACATGAAAATCCATTGCTACACCCATACTGGTAAGGCCAACTTCCGGTCTTTGGTGACCTTTATAAGACAAAGTGGGTTCAGTATCCTCTAAAAACGTAAGAAATCCCGCCATTTGTTTGGTTGATAAAACTTCACGAACTTCAAATGATAAGATGAAAACTGCAATTCAATGTAACGATTTGTGATCGTTTCGAATATATTACCATGGTTTGAAATTAATATTTTTCCTTTTTCAGGAGAGCGACCACATCGTTGTGATGTTTGCGGAAAGGGATTCTCCTTAGCTAGTACTTTGACCACCCACAAACGGATCCATTATGAAACGTCATATCCGGCCGATCACATGACCGGAACAGGAAGTTCACAAACAGTGTAATATATTGGAATTTCAGAACCCGTTAAAACGATCGGACACGGACAGTTCTTTTCATATTAGTTGTTGGAAGGTTTAAAACTGATATAGGTTTTTGCCATTGCTTCGGACAGAACACATTACGTTATTGCTTTTCTGATAATAACTTTTGATTTTTAAAAATGTGAATTCAGTTTTACCATGAGATAGTCTAGGGGTGGATCACAGGGCATCGCTCCTAATGATAAGATACGTATAAAATAGGTCACGTCTATTAGCGTGACTTGTTGGACAAAGAAGGACTTCTTACAGTGTGGACAGAACACAGGGACCTGGCACGATTTTTTTAACTAACAGTATACATATATATATTATAGAATCATGATACTATAATATATATATGTATACAATTGGTTAATTTTTTTTCGTGCCAGGTCCCTGTGGGACAGAATATTGTCGAATTTTCGAGGTGTGACCTATTTTATACATACCACATTATTAGGAAAGAGGCCCTGTGGGTGGATATAACAACAGTGAAAGTAACCCCTGGATTATTGAGGATGTTCTTCATTGGACTAAATGTTAAAATTATGAAAGATAAAATGAATTTGTATATAGAGAACTAGGGAATTGAATAGACAGTCTTTTATAAAGGCGTCATCTTTTACCTGCAATATCGTGTTGTAGATTATATAGCGATAGTTGGTACAGTGCTATAGACCTTACAAACTATGTTTAGTGCAATAATGCTGACGCACGTGCTCGTCTGTACTTAATTTATTGTTGTTTATGATACTGTAACCCACGTTATTTCTGCGTGCGACTATATCTGGTGGAGATAAGAATTTACAAAACCTATGCACCGTGAAAAATATGTCGGATACATTCTCTTTTTTCAACTGTAAATCGTGAACATAAATTAAAGGAAAAGGTGTTTAACTTGATAATCCGAAACTTAGTTACCGCAAAAATATGTTGTGTTACAGTTTTCGATATTCAACCTCAATGACGTTTATTCATTAATGACGTTTATTCATCAATGAAATTTATTCATCAATGACGTTTATTCATCAATGACGTTTATTCATCAATGACGTTTATTCATTAATGACCTTTATTCATCAAAGAAATTTATTCATCAATGACGTTTATTCATCAATAATGACGTTTATTCATCAATGACGTTTATTCATCAATGACGTTTATTCATCAATGACTTTATTATCAATGCATCAAGACGTTTTATTCATCAATGACTTTTTTCCATCAATGACGTTTATTCATTATAATTGTAAGGAAAACACTGTCTTGTCTATAATCATATTTGAGAGCACGAATTATCAAATCGCGTTGAGATGTTTAGACGGTATTGTAAAATGTGTATTGTATTTGTAATGTTGTTTTTATGGTTGTTAATCAAATAAATATTGTTATTCCAGAAACATCAAAATATTGTTTTTTTTTTTATAAAATAGATCATATGCTGAAAATTCATCTATTCTTTCTACATTATATAACAAGTATATGCTTACGACGAATTAAATATTTATTTAATTTATCTGATTATTTAAATTAAATTATTCGAACTTATGAAGGGAATGAAATTACTTCGGTCATGATGTTATCCAGGTGACCGCCATATTGAATTTTGACCCAAAACGAAAAATGTGACATACCTTTATTATTTAATGATCAAATGTTACAAATGAAGTGTCCATTGCTTATCTCAATGTATATTGCCTACGATTGGCATTTTGGCCGCCATCTTAGATATCATTGGTAAAGTTTTGTTTTCAACTATTTTCAAAAATTCTTTGCATCTTTGAAAATTACAGCCATTTTGACTACGTATTTAGCTTTTCGGTAGTCCGTAGCTTTTCGGATGCCAAGTGCGAAACACTTTTTAGGCTAATACATTCGTGAAAATATACGAAAACTTCTATTTCAACATTCTGGCTGCTCAAGTTTTGTTTCATATTTGTAATAAAATGTTGAAATATTTTGTTACTATTGTATATCACACTATTGACGAAACCTGTGTTGGTACATTACTTTGCTCTCTGAGTATCAATCTCTCCCAGAGTGCATTGCGGTTACCTTAAATGAGTGGTAACCGCAATGCACTCTGGGAGAGATTGCTCTGGGTATCTGTTTCCACTTCCTTATAAGGACATGATATTCTAAAATTAATGTAGCATCTTCATAATATTTTTCCGTATAACTTTCAAAGGACGTCATGTATGTGATCGCCTACAGTGTCATTACAATGTATATAAAAACGGACCTTTTATCTGCTTAAAGGCACACGACTTCTCTTGAGCGAAATTCAAAGTTTCTTAAAAACATCACTAATATAAGCAAATACATAATGATTGCCGAAGATGAGTTAACAACACGAAACAAATGCAATATTTCCTGCGTAATATATGATAACTGCGGAGATTCATTTCGCTGGTTTGCCGTCTGGTGTTTAGGACGATGGCGGGAAACATAAGACGACCCGCGTTTTGAAAATTAAGATTTTATTGATTCATTTTTTTTTCAGAAGATGATGATGAGAATAGTATTGACAGCAAGTTAATAACTTTTGCGACTCTACAAAATTGTCGATCTCGTTTTAATTCCATTAAAAAAAATTAAAAGCCGCTCCGGAAAGGTAGTGGGCCTTTAAAAGGACAATTCAGTACATTAAAATCTGCATACATATCGAAAACAAGCAAATTCTAATGGAAATTAGATCAGTTTGTTTTACTGTAATATGCCAGAAAAGTCCATGGCCACTGTAGTGAAATGTATGTGAAATGTTCAAACTCGCTTGCTGTCCGCCATTACACTTTGTGGTCCGACATCTTGTATGTCGAACCCTGGCCCTTGCGAGTGTAGTAAAGAAGTTTTTGTCTAGAACTAGTCAAATCGCTCTTACAGTTGAGCGTTTACGTTAATAGGTGTATGTTCTTGTCTAAATATATTTTCACCAACTCCTCAGTGGTTATGTGTATTGCCTTTGATTAACGTGGGTGACGTTGGCTCGGATATGGGTACAGCATAGATCAACGATTTGGAATTTCAACGGTATCAATCAAAATACTTAACAATGTCGTGGAAATTGTCAATATTTCTTAATTGTTTCATAAAGAATATAGAACAATGTAATTTTGGCATATTTTGCTTTGTGGTTATCTTACAGAATTAGCCTAATTAAATTGTCCCTCTAATACTAACTTAATGTAAAATAATTATATCAGGGGTTGTGGACAGATTCATTTCTACAATGGATGACCATAAGTATATCATTTCTTTACAAAAGGTATCGATAAAACGTTTGAAATTATCACAAATTCCTTTTTTATGTCACCCTGAAAATGTTATTATCACCAACCAACTCCATCAATATTGTCTGTTTCCAATGTGATCAATGTAAAGGATTCATCAGCTTATTTAGTAGTACCCTGGAGCATTTCAGTACATGACAAAATGACTCCACGTGAGGGACTCGTATTCCCCTTTCACTACAATCACATACCATTTCGTTATATTGTCAATTTTTCCATTTTAATAAGCTGACTAAATCTCGTTGAAAATGTCTTTTCGTGGATCAGGCAGAACGGTAAAGATTACATCAAAATTGGCAATGCTAAAGAGTGTATCACAGTAGATCTAAATATGGGATTCCTAAAGGACCAATTATTGAGAAGATTCGGGTTGACCTGTCGACTAGAAAGCCCGATTTAATTCTGTTATGATTTAAGGTTTCTCAAACGTTCTACTATACCATAAAGTTTACGGTCACTCCGATAACAACATATGATATAAGTTTATTTAACTTGTATTTTAAAAATAATTCAAATTACTTTTCAAACGGAGAATTAAGACAGAAATAGTGGTATTTTGGTTACATTAAATATATGATAAAAGAGAAAGAACTGATAGTAAAAAGACTAAATCTTCAATCCTAAAAGTTACATCCATAAAATAAATGGAAACCTCTCATATAATTAAAGTAATGTCGTGGAAAGGGAGACAACTCATTATTGAATTTGGACATATGTCATATGCATTTAAAGATGCTCCACCGCCGACAGAGCATAAATGATATTCATCATTTGAACAATAACTGGTGTTAAATCGTGTAAAAATATGCCTTATTAACACAAAAAAATATGAAATAATTTATTTTGCCTGTGGTGCATGTGCAATCAGTACTTTATTCCATATAGAATATAGTACCACGGAATTTTTTCGGGATGCAATTAATTATTTTTCATATTTTTAACTTGAAGTAAAATTAGAAGCTCAAACTTTTCAATGGTGGTAATAGTGTAAAGTAAGTAACTTTTGTAACTGAAGAAAAATACTATATCGTCTACTCCTGTTTTTGATAGTGAAAAAAATACCATTTGTCAGCGGTGGAGCATCTTTAGATGTACACGTTCTTTGTTTGATGATCAGTTTTGCTTACGCCGACGAGAACTAGTAAACTGTACTTGTTCTTGTCATTGTTTAAAGTCTACTAAGAAAGTACCAGATATACCATGGTTTGATGATAATTGTAGGCGGTTATACTCGAATTATAAATCTGCTCTGACTATTTTTAATAGAGACAGATCAATGACTAACAGGATAGGTCTCTCGGAGGCTAAAAATGTAACAAGTCATTTGAAGCGAAGACTAACCGCTTTTATATATGAGAATACAAGGGAACAATGGATTTGCTAAAGCGCAATAACCCTAAGGAATATCATAAAACCTTTGCAAAGCGGAATATCAGTAGTGTTGGAGATATAACATTAGTGAGTTTTTAGGTCACCTGACCATGGTGATCTAGTGCGATAGTCTTTTGTCCGTCGTCCGTCGTGCATCGTGCATCGTGCGTCGTCCGTCGTGCGTCGTGCGACGTCCGTTAACATTTCCTTGTGAACGCGATAACTTGAGTAAATATATGCACCGAGCTTCATAAAACTTTATTTGTAGACTAGTATTGAAAAGATCTCGGACGAGTTTGAAAATTTGCTTGATTCGACTGTAAATTACGGAGTTGTTGCCCTTTGCACTAATAATTACTATTGGCCCTTGTGAACGCGACAACTTTAGTAAATATGAACCAAGCTAAATAAAATTTTGTATGTAAACTAACATTGGAAAGATCTCGGACGAGTTCAAAAATCAGCTTGATTCGACGGTAAATTATGAAGTTATTGCCCTTTCCACTAAAATATTACTGGACCTTGTGAACATAATAACTTGAGAAAATATGAACCGAGTTTAACGAAACTTTGTATTTAGACTAGCTAATATCGGAAAGATCTTGGACGAGTTCGAAAATCGGCCTGATTCGACAGTAATTTACGGAGTTATTGCCCTTTGCACTAATAATTATCATTGGACATTGTGAACATCATAAATTGTGTAAATATGCACCAGGGATATTTTTATTTCCATATGCTTTTACATCTTCATTTTAAAAAATGAGGTGACAATAAAAAACCTAGAGCATAGATGTACGGGATTTCCATAATTCAAATCACAATCCAATTAACGGATGTCCTAACCTGATTGACAGTAAGACAATAGCAAATACCCGATATAGTCCACCGAATAGCAAATTGGCCACGGCAAGGTAATTACAGGTGAGTTTGATGAATGGCGTTGTGTACAGGTAAACAACATCCTGGTCCAGGTATTACATAACCATCAAACCAAAGGCATGGCTAATTATATATCTATATCGGTGTATCTATTCGCATATCGATTAAAAATTGAAAGCGACGATCGACCGCACTGTCTAAAAATATTGTTTGTTTTGCTCAGTAATATCTCAATATTTTGATCTTTTATAATATCAAAAATAAATTCTTTCTACCACATGTTGAAACGTATTACGGAATTGTAATAAATGTATCTCAATTTATTCGGTTAGCAACACACAACACAATGTTTGTAATGATCAATCGTCGGTGTGTACGTACGTCAAGCATCATATCCTTGATGCTTTAATCAATGATTTCTTTAATTTTTACGTAAAATTTCATTTTACGGTCACAAACTTTGCAATTCACAATGTATCAAAGATACAGAGTAAATTTGTTGAAAAATTGGAGACCGATATCTCTTCTAAACACTACGTATAAGCTGATATCTGCATGTATAGCAAACAGAATGAAACCTTCATTGGCAGAATTGATTCATGAAAATCAAACAGGATTTTTAAAAGCTAGATTTATCGGAGAAAGTATAAGGATATTATATGATGTTATGAGTTATACACAAGAAAATAAGAAACCAGGTCTGGCACTTTTTGTTAATTTCGAGAAGGCTTTCGATTCGGTCTGGCACTTTTTGTTAATTTCGAGAAGGCTTTTGATTCGGTCTGGTACTTTTTGTTAATTTCGGGAAGGCTTTTGATTCGGTATCATGGAGGTTTATACAAAAAACTTTAGAATATTTTAATTTTGGCCCTAACATACAGAATTGGATCAAAATATTGAATCAGGATTTTAAATTATGCGTTATTCAAAATGGTATTTTTTCAGAATTTTTTAATATAGGAAGAGGATGTAGGCAAGGTGACCCGGCCTCTCCATACCTGTTTATTCTTTGTGCTGAAATTCTTGCTATTATGGTCAGGAAAAATGTAAACATTAAAGGGATAATTATTAAGGACAAAGAAACAAAGTTATTACAGTTTTCTGATGCCACAACTTTCCTTTTAGATGGTTCGGATAGTTCCCTGAGGTCAGTTCTTAATTTATTTGGACAATATGCTAAATATTCGGGTCTAACACCAAATATTGAAAAAAAAACCCAATGTTATGTGCATTGGAAGTAAGATTGATTACACTGAAAGAATCTGTGGGGACTTCAAGTTAAATTGGACAGATTGACCAATGAAGGTCCTAGGAATTATTTTTCATACTAATCTGGATGATATGATTAAACTTAACTACGAGGCAAAAATAAATGAAATAGAGACCTTTCTTCAAAACTGGTCAAAAAGAAGATTAACAATATTTTGGGTCGTATTACAGTTATTAAATCATTAGCTATATCTAAGCTTGTCCATCTCTTTATAAGTCTCCCCAGCCCAGGCCAGATGCCATTAAACTGAATAATGTTATCTTCTCTTACCTTTGGGGAAGCTCAACGGATAGAGTTGCTAGAAAACAGATTATACAATTAAGGGGAGGGAGGACTTATCATGATAAATCTAGAGTACTTTATTGGATGCTGATGGTAAATTTAATACATTGTACATACACAATTTGTTTGCAATTTCCATAACTTCCATCCACCATTTACATTATATAAGGGTTTGAAAAAGGCAATAACTAAAGTTTTTCCTGTCCTTAAAGAAGGTTTGAATACACCTAATGACGTATTGTATCCAAAGTTTATTGATATGATTTTGAAAGATAAACCTGGTAATAGAACTATATACAAAACTTTGGTAAGCTCATGTAAGCCCTCTATCACAAGAAAATATATTTTAAAATGGAATTGTGTCTTTGAACTTGAGAAAGATGATATATGGTGGAGGAAAATAAATAAGGATTACTTTAAGGTCACACAAGATACAAAGTTACAATGGCTGCAGTACAGAATTCTACATCATATATTGCCAACTAATGTATTTTTATATAGAATTAAAGTTTTAGATTCTGTCATGTGCACTTTCTGCAGGGAAGAGAAAGAAACTTTATTACATGTTTTTTATGCGTGTCCTCGAGTAAGAAAAGTATATCACGAGTTAGAATCCTGGATATTAGACTAAAATTTAATCTTTACTTATTTCTGTCATAGCTACAAGTATGTAAATTCCAATGTACCAATAAGAATTGTACATTGTATGTACTGTATTCATTGTTATTGTACTGTGTTGTATTGTATTATTATGCTGAAAACTAATAAAAAAAATTCCCTATGAAATGGCCATTGAATCCTATTAACAAATTTTCTATGAATGACCCCTAGGGGCCTTAGGGGCGGGACCAAAAGGGGTCAAATTAGCTAAAACTTCAAAAATCTTCTTCTGAAATTCTGGAACTGGTAGAATCAAATTCTCTTCATAGATGGAAAGGTCATAAGGTTCTTTACAAAAAATATGAATAATATGACCCTGGGGTCTCAAGTTTCTCCCTGGGGAGGGGGTCAAGTTTACTATAGTTTATGTAGGAAAAATACATTTATGAACATTATTTGTTTAGCTTTCATAGGAAATTAGTGAAACTTGGTTAGAATTGTTAACCTGAAATAGAATTTTAACGTCATATCCATATTGGTCCTGGCCGACGCCCAGGGGCTAGAGGGGCGGGGCTAAAAGGGGTCAAAATGGCTAAAATTTCGTAAATCATCTAAATTCACAGATATGATGGAACCAAATAATTTTCATAGATTAAAAAGTCAAATTTACAAAAATCACTGACTGACTTCAAGGGCCTGGTGGGCAAATATATAGTGTTTATATCAAATTATATGTCTTTGTTTCATTCTGTATCCGAACTCAGGTAACCGTTAAGGCCCATGGGCATCTTGTTTAATTAATAATTTGTATTTTTTAATGAATTAATTAATTTATTTGAAAAAAAGTTTATCTAGTGTCATTCAGAGAGCAGGGTTGATACTATTTTCCGGAATATTATTCCTGCCGACCCTTTTCCTTTTAGAAATATTGACATCATTTCCGGTTATATTTCACAACTTGTCCATGTGGTTTTCCGTCGGGCTACAAATTAAGAGTATTTCGATTCGTGGATGCGAAGCCCACGATTTTGAAAAATGGAATATATGAAGGAAAACCCGACATCGTCAGTAAATCTAATGTAAGTATCATTTGTACAATTACATTCTAAGTTTAATCCAATCTGGCAACAAAATTTCTGACATTAGTGATATGACACGGGTTTGATCAGGCACAACCCTGCATATGGGTAATAGTTATAATTACCCATTTGAGTAACAGTTACCTGTTTGTAGTAATCAATAAGTTACCCAAATGAGTAATTCTGTGAAAAGAAAACACATAATGTTGTTTTAAAAGTCATTATCAAAAAAGGGCGTCATAATATTTAGAATGTCCTACAACTGATCTAAGACTCTATGTTTCTGTGGGTAAAAATTAACAATTTAGATTATAGTAGTCTGCAAAAACTGACCATAATCACAGGCTCAAAATTCTGACTCACTGATCGCCTATTTATGGTCAGCTACATGTACCTACTGCTCTTAAAAATGTATTCATTATATATACTTATTCCAGATTATGTTGCCAATGTGGTACTCAGATCGAGCCAAACCCGACCAACATGTGTGTGGCGTGTCTGCGGACTCAGGTCGACATTACAGAAGGGATACCAAAACAGGGAGTTCTTTACTTCTGTAGAAACTGTGAAAGGTTTGTAGTAAACTAAAAAATATTGACAAATTCCACGACATTAAGTATTTTAAATGATACTGTTGCCTCTTATCTGGGGTGCCTGAAAAAAGTGACCGATTTATTTGATTCCAGAGATTAAAATATTTTGACAATTGTTAGAGGCCATTTGCAAAGAAATATATAATAGGAGTCATTTTTAGCTCACCTGGCCCGATATATACACAATGCAGCCAGGAAAATATCCAATACAGAAATATCAAATTCACAGAATATAGTGTATACAGGCAATAATTCATGCCCAACAAATCGAACCATATGATTTCGATTTCCTGCAGACATAAATATAACAAGGTACGACAGCAGTAACATGCTATGACTGCGTATATTTCCTGGTATTCTGTTTATGAACATTTATGATTGATTTTTGTAGGTATCTCCAGCCCCCAAGCCATTGGGTCACAGCTGCCCTGGAGTCCAGAGAACTTCTGTCTGTTTGTCTGAAGAAATTAAAAAGCGGCCTTAGCAAGGTAGCACACCGTAGAGCTGTCATTGATATAAACTTTTAAGTATCAATATATTGAATAAAAAATATCACGATGTATTGATGTATCGATATATATTGAAATAATGGTGTTGTTGGAAAAGGATAAAACCCGGAACGGTCATTTTTGGTATTACATAATCAGTTTATGAATGAAAAGATGTATGTCACTCGGGAACTCTTGCTGAGTATTTCATATATAATTCACAGTAATTGTGAAAAAATCTTATAGAGTTAACATGATCAGGAACCTTACAAAATATATACAATTAGTATAATGTAAGAAATAATACATAATTTGTTGGCATTTAAAATTCCAATCTTACTTGGTAATAGGCAGGTCATCAAGTACAATTTCGCTCATTGTATTGATTTTAGAAAATAGGAATCAATATCGTATCGGAAGATGAGAATCCTCAATACATCGATATCATTTGTTATGATGACCGTTCTAACACTATGAATAGTGATTTATATCTATATAATGGTTGATCCTTTACATATGCTGCCCAGATTTATGTATCTTTCAGGTCCATTTTAGTGTCATCATATTTTGTGAGTGTTTTTGTGTCAGATTTAAATTCATTGTTCCTCGTCTGTTTCAGGTCCATTTAGTAGACGCCGGGTTTGTGTGGACGGAGCCTCACTCACAGAGGATTAAAATCAAGCTGTCCGTGCAGAAAGAGGTAAAAAAATAATGGTTTAAAAATGGTACAGATTTCTTAAAACACTTTTCTGGATTCTAGACTGACTTCATGAGTGGTGAATATTTACACAATTCATTTCTCCACAGATGTAATGAATATTTACACGATTTATTTCTCCACAGGTGTTGAACAGTGCTGTACTGCAGCAGGTGTTTGTCGTGGAGTTTGTTGTCAATAACCAGATGTGTGATGATTGTCATCGTGTTGAAGCCAAAGATTTCTGGAGGGCGGTGGTTCAGCTAAGACAAAGGGTAAAACATAATTACTCATATTTGTGTAATCTGATTATATTTTTGTGTAAAATCCTGAGATTCACCATAACTAGCGTCTCTTAGCCTATAAGGTCCCCTTCCCTCTATAGGGGGACCCCTTATAACTTACATTTTCATTACCTAATAAGCAACCCCCTTTGTTATATTTTTTAAGCACCCTGGGCCCTAATTATGATGAATTGGTTAATTAGTACACTGCAGTGTACTGATTATTTATTTAAATCACATTGCTGTTTTTTATTGTAAAATTTTGAGAATTATCCACATATTTATATATTTTGTAATTGTGATAACTAGGTATAATGTAATATGTTGGGACATCTTAACCACTCAGTCACCGCGGCCTATATAAGCTATTGTAATATGTCGGGACATCGTAACCACTCTGCCACCGCGGCCCATAAAAGCTATTGTAATATGTTGGGACATCTTAACCACTCAGCCACCACGGCCCATAAAAACTATTGTAATATGTCGGGACATCTTAACCACTCAGCCACCACGGCCCATAAAAACTATTGTAATATGTTGGGACATCTTAACCACTCGGCCACCACGGCCCATAAAAACTATTGTAATATGTTGGGACATCTTAACCACTCGGCCACCAACGGCCCATAAAAGCTATTGTAATATGTTGGGACATCTTAACCACTCAGCCACCACGGCCCATAAAAGCTATTGTAATATGTTGGGACATCTTAACCACTCAGCCACCACGGCCCATAAAAGCTATTGTAATATGTTGGGACATCTTAACCACTCAGCCACCACGGCCCATAAAAGCTATTGTAATATGTTGGGACATCTTAACCACTCAGCCACCACGGCCCATAAAGCTATGTATAGTGTAATATGATACAGCAATTGTATGTGAACCTGGTAACATTTAAGTATATTTTATGGTATATTTTGAAAACAGGCCCCAAGGAAAACTTGTTATTATTTGTTATTTTGATTCTTTTACAGACAGACCACAAGAAGACATTTTACTATCTGGAGCAGCTGATCCTGAAACATAAGGCACACGTCAACACAGTGAACATCAAACCTCTCCATGGTACGGAAATTTCAATAGATGGAATCATGGTCGTCCCGGAGTATTGATCAAGGGTTGACTTTGGAAACCTGGACATATATTAGTAGTGTATCTGGTGTGACGACTAAAATGTTTCTTACTAAAGGAAGGGTATCATTTATAGGGTCACTCAGTAATAAGCAAAATATTTTGCATGACGATAGGGTAACCTTGGTCAGCTGCATATTGCATGCTATTCAGAACATCATTATTTTCCTGGGCTCATGGTAATATTTAAGGGGTCTTGACATGACCTGGTTAAGATGATTATACTCGAGGGTCACATGGGCTGGGTGACGGGGATACAATAGGTAATATTCAATCAATGGTATTTATATCAATTAATTTTAATACATCGATACATTTGGCAATCACTCCTGTGTATAACTACCACCTTTGTATACCAACCACCTGTCTATAACAACCACCTGTCTATAACAACCACCTGTCTATAACAACCACCTGTCTATAACAACCACCTGTCTATAACAACCACCTCTCTATAACAACTACCTGATATAACTACCACCTGTGTATACCTACCACCTCTCTATAACAACATCCTGTCTATAACAACCACCTGTCTAAAACAACCACCTGCCTAAAGCAACATCTGTCTATAACAATTACTGGCTTTAATAACGGCCTGTGTTTATCTTTATATTTGTTATCATAGAGGGACTGGACTTCTACTATGCCCATAAAAATGATGCCAGGAAGCTGGTAGATTTCCTGGAGACGGTGGTACCCTGCAAGTAAGTTTATAGTAATTCTATATATATTATAGAAATATCATAGACAGTTTGTATTCATTCATATTCAAAAGGATGAATTGAGGTTGAATTTTCATTAAGGTTTTCATTGCATGTATATGTATATTAGTTTTCCTCTCGGCTTTTCCATTTGTGTCCGTTTCTCCATCCGTCTATTCACCATATATTTGTTTCATGGCGTTATTCCCTCGTTAATTATCACAACATTCCTCGTCCTTATGTGAATAAAGAACTAATTAACATGTAGATATGAACAAAGGATTTTGTAACTTTCATAACTATCTGGATAAGGGCACTTGCTATTTTTAGAATCACATTATGGGCACCTAAACAGTGTTTGATAAACATATATATGTTTACTATAAATGTTCATCTGGCTGTTAATATTTATGGTAAAGTAATAACATTTGGGTTAAGGGGACTGTAAAGCTAATGTTTACAGAGTTATTGCCCTTGTTTTTCAGACACAATGTTGCACAGGAGCTTGTAACTCATGACCCCCACAACAACACCTACACCTACAAACACACATTCTCTGTGTCTATTGTACCCATATGTAAGGTAAGTGTGTCGCCTACACACACACATTCTCTGTGTCTATTGTACCCATATGTAAGGTAAGTGTGTCACCTTCTCTGTGTCTATTGTACCCATATGTAAGGTAAGTGTGTCACCTACACACACACATTCTCTGTGTCTATTGTACCCATATGTAAGGTAAGTGTGTCACCTACACACACACATTCTCTGTGTCTATTGTACCCATATGTAAGGTAAGTGTGTCACCTACACACACACATTCTCTGTGTCTATTGTACCCATATGTAAGGTAAGTGTGTCACCTACACACACACATTATCTGTGTCTATTGTACCCATATGTAAGGTAAGTGTGTCACCTACACACACATTCTCTGTGTCTATTGTACCCATATGTAAGGTAAGTGTGTCACCTACACACACATTATCTGTGTCTATTGTACCCATATGTAAGGTAAGTGTGTCACCTACACACACACATTCTTTGTGTCTATTGTACCCATATGTAAGGTAAGTGTGTCACCTACACACACATTCTCTGTGTCTATTGTACCCATATGTAAGGTAAGTGTGTCACCTACACACACATTCTCTGTGTCTATTGTACCCATACGTAAGGTAAGTGTGTCACCTACACACACATTCTCTGTGTCTATTGTACCCATATGTAAGGTAAGTGTGTCACCTACACACACACATTCTCTGTGTCTATTGTACCCATACGTAAGGTAAGTGTGTCACCTACACACACACATTCTCTGTGTGTTGTACCCATATGTAAGGTAAGTGTGTCACCTACACACACATTCTCTGTGTCTATTGTACCCATATGTAAGGTAAGTGTGTCACCTACACACACATTCTCTGTGTGTTGTACCCATATATAAGGTAAGTGTGTCACCTACACACACACATTCTCTGTGTGTTGTACCCATACGTAAGGTAAGTGTGTCACCTACACACACATTCTCTGTGTCTATTGTACCCATATGTAAGGTAAGTGTGTCACCTACACACACATTCTCTGTGTCTATTGTACCCATACGTAAGGTAAGTGTGTCACCTACACACACACATTCTCTGTGTGTTGTACCCATATGTAAGGTAAGTGTGTCACCTACACACACACATTATCTGTGTCTATTGTACCCATATGTAAGGTAAGTGTGTCACCTACACACACATTATCTGTGTCTATTGTACCCATATGTAAGGTAAGTGTGTCACCTACACACACACATTCTCTGTGTCTATTGTACCCATATGTAAGGTAAGTGTGTCACCTACACACACACATTCTCTGTGTCTGTTGTACCCATATGTAAGGTAAGTATGTTTAACTGTATTGAAATCGATTACTTTCCATAATTGCATCTTTCAAATCATAAGTAAAGATTTCGATAAAAAAATCAAATGAAAATATTTTCCAGCAATTTTATTTCCATATTTTGTTTGCCCGTTTCTGGATGAAAACTAGTATACTGGTATCTTGCGATGAGTGTCTATAAATGGAATGATTCCAGTTAAAACAGGACTAACTTCCTTCGAGTTATAATAGATTGGTATAGAGAAATAAAATATGTTTGCCGGTATCCGGATAGCAATGTTACAAACGTATGATGTCACAGAAGGGACGTACGGTGTATGTTAATAGGACATTAAACTATTGAAACCAAATCATCTACTATTGTATATAAAGATACATTGAAATATTTTAATTTTCTAGGATAATATCGTGTGTCTGCCACAGAAATTGGCACATTCGCTCGGAAATATCAACCCCATCTGTGTTTGTTATAAAGTCACGCAGGCTGTCCATATCATCGACCCAAACACACTGCAAGGTAGGGCCACTGAATATCTGTATGTACGATTATCTCAATCTGTATGGAAATTAGGATCAGCAAAAGGCTTTCTGAGTACTGACCAGCGTTCAAAATAACGTCTGTCCATCTGCCGGTGACCTGCAACTTTATAGTCAGGCAGACAATTTTCCCATGTAGCTGGTCCTTTGACTGTCAACTTTTGGTCCAGATATATACAAAACAAAACAAAAAAGAACTGTAGAAAGGTGGAAGATCAAACTATAAAACAAATTTTCCTAATATTCTGGTTTCAGTTAACTTTGTTAAGAATGCACGATACTAAACTGGATATGTGAATATATTTTGTTAGTAAAACTTTGCTAGTTATTAGATAAACTACAAGAAAAAATTGTAACGTTGTAAGGACCAGTAACTTTTAGTCAGGACCAGTGACTTTCAGTCTGGACCAGTAACTTTTAGTGTGGACCAGTAACTTTCTGGGTCAGCCTGTCCTACGGACCCTTAAAGGGAACACTGGTACTGACCAGTTAAATTTTCAATTACTAAGAGTTTTCATTCTATAATGAATAGTTTTATCTTCCCTTTGTTTTCACAGTGGCTGAGATCAGTGGAGCTGTTTACTTCCGGTCACCGTTCTCAAATCTGTGCTCATCGAAACAGTTGGTGGAATTCATGGTCATGCAAGTGGACTTTGTACCTGAATGGGAACAGAGTAAACGGAAAGTACCAACATCTAATAAGGTATTATAGATTTTAGTGTATTAACAAATATAATAAGGTATTATAGATTTTAGTGTATTAATATGTAATATTATAAAGGTATTATAGATTTTAGTGTATTAATATATATAATAAGGTATTATAGATTTGTTAATTAATTTATATAATATATATAATAAGGTATTATAGATTTTAGGGTATTAATATATATACCGTATAAGGTATTATAGATTTTAGTGTATTAATATATCTAATAAGGTATTATAAATTTGAATGTATTAACAAATATAATAAGGTAATACACTTTTTAGTGTATTAATATATGTAATAAAGCATACAGATTTTAGTGTATTAGTATAAAATAAAGTATTTTATATTTTAGTGTATTAATATATAATAAGATAATAATAATTATCTAAACAGTTGGTGGAAAGCAACCTATTAGGATAGACACAAATATAAGATAAATGTGCAAGCGTCCATCTATTAGATTTTTAAGGTTGCTGATTTCGCCTATCTCGCACTGTTGCATTGGCGACAATGCGCCATGTGACAATCTCACTGTCACAATGTTCATTGCTGCTCTGTCGCTTGGTGCATTGTTGCGGTGTCGTAGGGCGCATAGTCCACATATTGTTGAAGTTGCATTATTTAGAACAGTGTCATTACAATTCAAGTTGGCAGTTAAACCGGATTAGTTCTTCACATAAGTAAACTTACCTAGTAAACACAGTTAGTAGGTTTTCACAACTCCAGGGTATCATTCATGGTGATTGCTTACCAATCGGGGCTTCGTATCGTCCCTTGGGTCACGGGAAACAGAAACCAATAATCTCCATTAATGGCTATTTCTCATGATCACAATAAGGGAGAGAAAAAACCCATCATTGATATGATGGGATTATCAAAGATATGCTTATTTAGATACATCCATCAATATTACCGACATTCCCTGGCATTTGATCTGCCAATTGAAGATATTTCTAATTTCTATGGAGGCTGATTTCCAAGCAATTCCAACGAAACGGGTAATAAAAACGAAGAGATTGACTGCATTTGCAGGGGATTTCAATTTTATTTGTATAAAATGTGATTTTGTACTCTCCGAGTTCATACTAAGTGGGTTGGACTGTAATAAGATATTATTGATTTTAGTGTATCAGGTAAGGTAGTTATAATAAGGTATTACAAAATTTAAATGATGCTCTATTTAACAGCATGTCCTGGCCGAAGTCTGGGTGACCAGAATGACCAGCTCTGGCCTGAGTGACCAACAACACTATTGCAAGACGTTCCTCGGTCATCTGCTTAACGTAGGAGATGTCGTCCTCGGGTAAGAAAACCACAAATACACCTACAAATTACACAGGTCTAAAATTGTCCTATTATTGGCTATTTGAGATGTTGTCTAGAATTGTCCTATTATTGGCCGGTTGAGATGTTGTCTGGAATTTAACTAAAAGTCCTGGGATTTGTTGAGATGTACACCATTCTAGATTTGACTGTTTTGTATGTTTAATTATAAGATTCCCACATTGCATAATCCCATTTACTTTATTTCAGATTTGATTTCACGAATGCCAACCTAAACAATGCTGAGTTGGAGAAGATCAAGCCAGAAAATATCCCGGATGTGGTGAGTTTCAGTCTTTCTTATACAGTGTGGGTTCCACTGTATGTGCTCAATAGTATCACTGTGACTTAGTTTCTAGAATCCTTATGTAAAGCAGTATTTTAATGCCTAAAATGAAATTATTGGGTCTGAGATATTCAATATGAATGCATTTAAAATGGAAAGCTATATGAAGATCACATGAACAAAAAATTAGTGTTTAAATACAAAATATACTGCAGCTCTAATCTAAGTTATATTTCATGGAAATCAGCTTCATGATTTTGTTATGGGCTACCAAATTTTAGATTTCGAATTCCATTGAGTCTTAAAACTGGAGAGGAAATTTTGTTATGACCTTGACCTCTAAGTCAAAGGTCAATTCAAAAGGTATCCTAAGATGTTGGAAGTCTTTCTTATATTTGTAGGTGCTTGTCAAGAAAGTGTTTGGAGATAAAACTCAAAGGAACAAAAAGAGGCGATGGAAACTCCGGCACATCCAGGAGGACACAGCCACTGATGACAGGTACAGAACCATTTAATAGGCAAACATGTGGTACTTCTAATCTACAGAAAGTTCAGCAAGAATGATTTAATAGGCAAACATGTGGTCCTTCTAATCTACAGAAAGTTCAGCAAGAACGATTTAATAGGCAAACATGTGGTCCTTCTAATCTACAGAAAGTTCAGCAAGAACGATTTAATAGGCAAACATGTGGTCCTTCCAATCTACAGAAAGTTCAGCAAGAACGATTTAATAGGCAAACATGTGGTCCTTCCAATCTACAGAAAGTTCAGCAAGAACGATTTAATAGGCAAACATGTGGTCCTTCCAATTTACAGAACAATTAAATAGGCAAACATGTGGTCCTTCTAATCTACAGAACAATTAAATAGGCAAACATGTGGTCCTTCCAATCTATAGAAAGTTCAGCAAGAACGATTTAATAGGCAAACATGTGGTCCTTCCAATCTACAGAAAGTTCAGCAAGAATGATTTAATAGGCAAACATGTGATCCTTCCAATCTACAGAAAGTTCAGCAAGAACGATTTAATAGGCAAACATGTGGTCCTTCCAATCTACAGAAAGTTCAGCAAGAATGATTTAATAGGCAAACATGGTGGTCCTTCCAATCTACAGAAAGTTCAGCAAGAACGATTTAATAGGCAAACATGTGGTCCTTCCAATCTACAGAAAGTTCAGCAAGAACGATTTAATAGGCAAACATGTGATCCTTCCAGTCTACAGAAAGTTCAGCAAGAATGATTTAATAGGCAAACATGTGGTCCTTCTAATCTACAGAAAGTTCAGCAAGAACGATTTAATAGGCAAACATGTGGTCCTTCCAATCTACAGAAAGTTCAGCAAGAACGATTTAATAGGCAAACATGTGGTCCTTCTAATCTACAGAAAGTTCAGCAAGAATGATTTAATAGGCAAACATGTGGTCCCTCCAATCTACAGAAAGTTCAGCAAGAACGATTTAATAGGCAAACATGTGGTCCCTCCAATCTACAGAAAGTTCAGCAAGAACGATTTAATAGGCAAACATGTGGTCCTTCCAATCTACAGAAAGTTCAGCAAGAACGATTTAATAGGCAAACATGTGGTCCTTCTAATCTACTGTACAGAAAGTTCAGCAAGAACGATTTAATAGGCAAACATGTGGTCCCTCCAATCTACAGAAAGTTCAGCAAGAACGATTTAATAGGCAAACATGTGGTCCTTCCAATCTACAGAAAGTTCAGCAAGAACGATTTAATAGGCAAACATGTGGTCCTTCCAGTCTACAGAAAGTTCAGCAAGAACGATTTAATAGGCAAACATGTGGTCCTTCCAATCTACAGAAAGTTCAGCAAGAACGATTTAATAGGCAAACATGTGGTCCCTCCAATCTACAGAAAGTTCAGCAAGAACGATTTAATAGGCAAACATGTGGTCCTTCCAATCTACAGAAAGTTCAGCAAGAACGATTTAATAGGCAAACATGTGGTCCTTCCAGTCTACAGAAAGTTCAGCAAGTATGATTTAATAGGCAAACATGTGGTCCTTCCAATCTACAGAAAGTTCAGCAAGAACGATTTAATAGGCAAACATGTTGTCCTTCCAATTTATAGAAAGTTCAGCAAGAATGATTTAATAGGCAAACATGTGGTCCTTCCAGTCTACAGAAAGTTCAGCAAGAACAATTAAATAGGCAAACATGTTGTCCTTCCAATCTATAGAAAGTTCAGCAAGAATGATTTAATAGGCAAACATGTGGTCCCTCCAATCTACAGAAAGTTCAGCAAGAACGATTTAATAGGCAAACATGTGGTCCTTCCAATCTACAGAAAGTTCAGCAAGAACGATTTAATAGGCAAACATGTGGTCCTTCCAATCTACAGAAAGTTCAGCAAGAACGATTTAATAGGCAAACATGTGGTCCCTCCAATCTACAGAAAGTTCAGCAAGAACGATTTAATAGGCAAACATGTGGTCCTTCTAATCTACTGTACAGAAAGTTCAGCAAGAACGATTTAATAGGCAAACATGTGGTCCTTCCAATCTACAGAAAGTTCAGCAAGAACGATTTAATAGGCAAACATGTGGTCCTTCCAATCTACAGAACAATTAAATAGGCAAACATGTGGTCCTTCCAATCTACAGAAAGTTCAGCAAGAACGATTTAATAGGCAAACATGTGGTCCTTCTAATCTACAGAAAGTTCAGCAAGAACGATTTAATAGGCAAACATGTGGTCCTTCCAATCTACAGAAAGTTCAGCAAGAACGATTTAATAGGCAAACATGTGGTCCTTCTAATCTACAGAAAGTTCAGCAAGAACGATTTAATAGGCAAACATGTGGTCCTTCTAATCTACAGAAAGTTCAGCAAGAACAATTTAATAGGCAAACATGTGGTCCTTCCAATCTACAGAAAGTTCAGCAAGAACGATTTAATAGGCAAACATGTGGTCCTTCCAGTCTACAGAAAGTTCAGCAAGAACGATTTAATAGGCAAACATGTTGTCCTTCCAATCTATAGAAAGTTCAGCAAGAATGATTTAATAGGCAAACATGTGGTCCTTCCAGTCTACAGAAAGTTCAGCAAGAACAATTTAATAGGCAAACATGTGGTCCCTCCAATCTACAGAAAGTTCAGCAAGAACGATTTAATAGGCAAACATGTGGTCCTTCCAGTCTACAGAAAGTTCAGCAAGAACGATTTAATAGGCAAACATGTGGTCCTTCCAATCTACAGAAAGTTCAGCAAGAACGATTTAATAGCCAAACATGTGGTCCTTCCAATCTACAGAAAGTTCAGCAAGAACGATTTAATAGGCAAACATGTGGTCCTTCCAATCTACAGAAAGTTCAGCAAGAACGATTTAATAGGCAAACATGTGGTCCTTCCAATCTACAGAAAGTTCAGCAAGAACGATTTAATAGGCAAACATGTGGTCCTTCCAATCTACAGAAAGTTCAGCAAGAACGATTTAATAGGCAAACATGTGGTCCCTCCAATCTACAGAAAGTTCAGCAAGAACGATTTAATAGGCAAACATGTGGTCCCTCCAATCTACAGAAAGTTCAGCAAGAACGATTTAATAGGCAAACATGTGGTCCTTCCAATCTACAGAAAGTTCAGCAAGAACGATTTAATAGGCAAACATGTGGTCCTTCCAATCTACAGAAAGTTCAGCAAGAACGATTTAATAGGCAAACATGTGGTCCTTCCAATCTACAGAAAGTTCAGCAAGAACGATTTAATAGGCAAACATGTGGTCCTTCCAATCTACAGAAAGTTCAGCAAGAACGATTTAATAGGCAAACATGTGGTCCTTCCAATCTACAGAAAGTTCAGCAAGAACGATTTAATAGGCAAACATGTGGTCCCTCCAATCTACAGAAAGTTCAGCAAGAACGATTTAATAGGCAAACATGTGATCCTTCCAATCTACAGAAAGTTCAGCAAGAACGATTTAATAGGCAAACATGTGATCCTTCCAATCTACAGAAAGTTCAGCAAGAACGATTTAATAGGCAAACATGTGGTCCCTCCAATCTACAGAAAGTTCAGCAAGAACGATTTAATAGGCAAACATGTGGTCCTTCCAATCTACAGAAAGTTCAGCAAGAACGATTTAATAGGCAAACATGTGGTCCCTCCAATCTACAGAAAGTTCAGCAAGAACGATTTAATAGGCAAACATGTGGTCCCTCCAATCTACAGAAAGTTCAGCAAGAACGATTTAATAGGCAAACATGTGGTCCTTCCAATCTACAGAAAGTTCAGCAAGAACGATTTAATAGGCAAACATGTGATCCTTCCAATCTACAGAAAGTTCAGCAAGAACGATTTAATAGGCAAACATGTGGTCCTTCCAATCTACAGAAAGTTCAGCAAGAACGATTTAATAGGCAAACATGTGGTCCTTCCAATCTACAGAAAGTTCAGCAAGAACAATTTAATAGGCAAACATGTGATCCTTCCAATCTACAGAAAGTTCAGCAAGAACGATTTAATAGGCAAACATGTGGTCCTTCCAATCTACAGAAAGTTCAGCAAGAACGATTTAATAGGCAAACATGTGGTCCTTCCAATCTACAGAAAGTTCAGCAAGAACAATTTAATAGGCAAACATGTGGTCCTTCCAATCTACAGAAAGTTCAGCAAGAACGATTTAATAGGCAAACATGTGGTCCTTCCAATCTACAGAAAGTTCAGCAAGAACGATTTAATAGGCAAACATGTGGTCCTTCCAATCTACAGAACAATTAAATAGGCAAACATGTGGTCCTTCCAATCTACAGAACAATTAAATAGGCAAACATGTGGTCCTTCCAATCTACAGAAAGTTCAGTTTCCATAGTGACCACTGTCATAGGTGTAACTTGGTTCATAGAGCCAAATGTCTAGAATAATGCCAGAATGAAAAAGACATTCATTTGAACAGGAATAGAAAGGATAAGATTCCAATTTAGTCATCTTTTATGGTGATGTACTGAGGCAGCTGATACCATTCTTATGGTGGTTTTTCTCTGGGTACTCTGGCTTCACCTCTATAACCTGCCTCTTTCTTAAATGACCTTTGCCATTGGACATAACTCATGGGACATAACTCCTGAACCTTTAATATAACCGTATTTAAAGAGGATACAAACCTGTTTATCAAAGCTTACCGGTATATTCCACAGGGATCTCATTACCAGCAGGGAAAACAAATGTTTATGTTTCTGATTTCAGGGATTACAATGACTTCTTGGAAGATTTAGAAGAGGACCCTAACTATAGACAGGGAGTAAACATTTACAAAGGTAAAGTACATCTATTTATGTTTCAATTATTAACAAATTGTACACCGTATTCGACCTAATGAGTGCCCAGGGCGCTTAAAAAATTAAGCAAATTAAAGGTGCTTAATTAACAAATTTGGACTTGCCTTTCATAAAATTATTTTTCAAAGTAACCACAAATCAATTTGCAAAAGAAATCCAAGACAGTTTTAATAATTTCAGTCTGTATTTAATTCAAAGTAGGTGAAATTGAAGCCTTAAAAGGGGAGGGGCGATTATAGGGTCAAATACTTTGTGTATGTATAAATTGAGAAACGTTTTGTATTCATGTTTGAGCTTTATAAAAATATTGTTTTATGAAATTATATAATTTTACATATACTAATAAGATGATGATATACCTACAGACTCATGATGAATTAAGCAAACAGAAAATTATACAAATAGTATCTGCAAGTATTTTTTCAATGGTGACCCAGAATTTTAGGAAAATTACTTGAAAAACAAATGTGAAAATTTATTTAAAGTTTATCATTTTATGAAATATAGTTTTGATCCGAGTCTGTACCTCTGCTGAAGTTATACTGATATCAATATATCAATTGGGTTTTGATAAGGGTTAGACTTTTGACACAGTGAATTACAAAACCTCTCCCAGCAAGTTTTTGTTAATTATTTATTAATGTTGAACTATTACATTACAGATGCCAGTAAGATTCCTGTTGATCAGGACGACACGGACGACGAAGGACTTCCACAGATCAGTCTCCAGGAAATGCTTGATGACCTTCATATCGATGAAGATGCCACTGGTGGGGAGGGCGCCGATATGATAGAATAGCATGTCTTGTTAAAGGGAGACAATGTGTTGTTATGTTGAATATAACGGGAGGGAGTTGATGTGATGGAACATCATGTCTTGTTAAAGGGAGACAATGTGTTGTTATGTTGAATATAACAGGAGGGAATTGATGTGATGGAACAGCTTGCTATATTAAATAGGGGAGGGAGTTGTTGTGATATAACAGCATGTCTTGTTAAAGGGAGACAATGTGTTGTTATGTTGAATATAACGGGAGGGAATTGATGTGATGGAACAGCTTGCTATATTAAATAGGGGAGGGAGTTGTTGTGATATAACAGCATGTCTTGTTAAAGGGAGACAATGTGTTGTTATGTTGAATATAACGGGAGGGAATTGATGTGATGGAACAGCTTGCTATATAAATAGGGGAAGGGAGTTGTTGTGATAGAACAGCATATAGGTTGAATAAGGGAGGAAGTTATTGTGATGGAATAGCTTGTTACTTTGAATAAGGGAGGGAGTTAATGTGATGGAATAGCTTGTTACTTTAAGTAAGGGAGGGAGTTAATGTGATGGAACTGCATGTTATGTTGAATAATGGAGGGATAGAGTAAATGTGATGTTACTAAAATTATTTGATATTACAGGTACATGATTGTAGATACTAAAATAATTGAGGGGGAGGGCCGATATGATAGAAGAGCTTTATAGAATTTAAAAAATCAATAGACTAGAGCTGATATAATTGAATGATCGAGAAGAAATTTCAAATTTGAACATATAGAAGCCAGATGATGTGATATATAGCTACACAGAGAGCATGGTTGAGAACTACAGTATACAGTGTACAGTATAATAGGGTACGTATAACAAACCTCTTGGGAATTTGATATACCGTATTCGACCCAATAAGCGCCCGGGGCCTTAACAATATTGGAGAAAAAAAGAAAAAAAATGTGCTTGATAAGACAAAATTATTGCAAACCTATACAGTTTTGGTCTTTATTTATGCCTGTGTAATTGAGGCCTCAAAAGGGGGAAGGACGCTTATAGGACACGGGCGGTTATTAGGTCAAATACGGTAAGTACAGTTTGTTATATGGACTTCTATGATAGAGAATGAAATATTCTACGTCATGACCACATGTGTTTGTTTTTACTGTGTTTTACTATAGGCCTAGGGTAAGGTTAATCTACTGTAGTGTAAGGTTAATCTAGGTATCAAAATGTGGTGATGGTTCTGCTTTACCCAGTCATTTCTAAACATCAATTCACCAGTGTATTAAACTATTTTCCTTCCATTGTTTGATAACAACAGTGCCATTGTTTTTGTCCATGAATCACCTCTGTACAATTCCATTTATTTATTAGTAATACCTAAGTATTTTTCGAGAGATGTGGAAAAAATAGACTTTGCTTGTACATTGGTCGCACCAGATCATCATATCATCATCCACAGATAAATCAACTACACTGTCTTAATTTGGAAATTTTTGGACATAAGTTGTGTATTTCATTTAGAATATACCATATCGGACCCAGTAAACACACAGAAAAATTGAAGGGGGGCTTACATAATTCACAGGGTCAAAGTTCGACCCAGGGGTTACTGAAAGTAAACCTTCACTCAAATCATGAAATAAATTATAACATGTATACTTTTGCATGAATAATTTATAAAAGATTTATATTCAAGGTATAGAGTGAATGAAGGACCCAGGCTTCATGGGAAAAATTGGAGGGTTGTTAAAAGGAACAGTGCTTATTGGGTGAAATACAGTATTAAAGGTTTTGTTTATGTACATTGAGTGATTTTACTATTTCTGTGACCCAAACTTTGTGCTTACATGTAATTGATTGTAATACCCTGTTCCGGTTTGTTGAAGCTTTTCTCCTTATTAAGCTTTTTCTTGTATTTCAGAATAATATTTTGATATTGATTATAAAATTGACTTTTTATATCAAATATGATATATAAATATTTAATTTGAATAATAATAAAATTGATTGACAATGTATCTTTTTTGTGTTTTTCATACAACAGTGGAATCTAGCTGATAATGCAAGTTTAAAGGTATTCAATTGAAATTAAAAAAAAATTATATCAGATTCTGTAAACAAGAATGTTAGTGGGACATATCCCTATCATGTGCAGCCATTTTGTTTCTCTCTATATCCATTGATCTGGACATATTTCGTATCTAGCTGACAAAATTGTTCAATAAAACAGTGTCAAGTCAGTGCAATGTTTATTTTCAGTTTGTTGATATGCTGTCTGGTGTATCTGAGGCCAGCTAAGTTTAGAATGAACTTGTATGTTGATTTGGTCAGTCAGAGTAAGGTATCCATGCAGAGTAACAGAAAAATGGCTACATCACATCACTTCCCTGGCTATGACTGTCATAACGTGTCGAGGGCAGGGCCCGAACCAATTGAGTGCGGTCATCCATCCAGGAAATTATGGATCGTAATATCAGTGTCAGTATCTTTGCATCATATAGTGAAACAATGCCGAGCACAACCTGCTCTTGGATGGGTGACAGCTCTATGGGTTATGGGCCTGGCCCCGGTACGATACAACATTTATATCAGAAATATGAAAATAGTCACCATGTGTCTTTATTATTGAACTTGTTTCATCAGTCAACTCAATTTTTTGTCAATAATAACTTTGCAGCATACCTCTTAAAATTAGGACAAAATCTGATTTTAAATTTGTAAAATTTTAATGTCAAAACCAATGTGACAATTTAATTTACCAAGATCTCTGACCTTGAATCTCTGACCAGTTGACTTCTTGATCAACACTACATGAAATGTGTTCATCAGATAAAAAAATCCCAGAGGGATCTTAGCGCCCACCAAAGAATGATCTTTGTCTGACAAATGACAGAGGGATGTTTTCTCTGCTTTTCAAACTTTACTATCAAAATCCAAGATGGCTGACGGCGGCCATCTTGTATACTGAGTGGTTTCAAAATGCAATAAGCACAGCAAGGGCCCTTGAGGAACCTACAGATGAAATTTGAGAAAGATCCCTTCTTTACTTTCTGAGAAATAGCGATAACAAACTTTACCTATCAAAATTAAAGATCTATAATATTTTAAAGTTTGATTGGTTTATAGAGTATGGAGTATGGCTTGAAGTTAGTTGTTGGTACAACGTCCGTGAGGTTCACGTTGTTATTGTGTTGATGAAGAACTCCAAAGTTGTGTCGACATTTTATTTCGTGTGGTACGTGTTAACTTACAATATATGTGTATAAGCATGATTACAGAGTAATACTGTGGTTGGCCCCAAAATGGGACCAGACACGGGGTGTGTCTGCTATCCGTCCCTCTACTCTGTATGTCTGAATATCACTGGCCAGCCAAATATGTATACTAATCAGATATTGCATACTTATACAAATGACAGGTATTACATGTAAGTACAACATAACATTATGTAACAACAAGGAACCTACATGTATCTATACACCAGCCTGTTACGTCGCTGACAAGTAGACATTTGCCCTGGAGATGCAACACGAGTATATGTCTCAAATACCGTACATAAAGTCTTGAAGATTTAATAAATAATAATTAAAGATTCCAAAAATAATACTAATTATACCATAGATGGCTGCCTGGCGGCCATCTTGTTAACCGATTTGTCCCAAAATGCAATATGCACAACTAGGGCCCTAGGGGAACCTACATATCAAATTTGAAAAATATCTCTTCAAAACTTTCTGAGATATAGCAGTAACAAGAATTGTGGTCGGAAGGACGATGGACCACGGATGAAAGGCGATTTAAATAGGCCATCATCTGAAGATGGTGGGCTAAAAATATACTAGATTTCAACATTAGTGGTACAAAAATAATACAACTATACATGTATATAATTCCACATACGGGTACATGAACAATATCAAACATGATCACAGTCTAGCCAACATATCAGCAGCAAAAATCGCATATACGTAATTCATTTAATTACATAATAACATTAATGAGATTAGTAATCATATTTTGTAGGAAAAAGTGTTGTTTGTCATGGAATTATGTAAACAGATCCACATCAAGGATGAATTGGCAAGACTCAGCAGATGTGTGATAATCCAGCCCTTGACACATCTGTGGTCAGACGTGATAATTCAGCCTTGGCCGGCCAGTTACGTGATAAAAAGTACATGTATGACAATCTCGCAAAAATAAAGTTGTTTTACAGTTAGATATATAATTACTTAATAGCTATAAGACTTTGTTGGCTAAATCGCCATTTTCTAGAATAATAGGTGTAAATATATATATATAATTATTTATCAATTATTTTCATAATTAATTCATCAAACCTTGCATGGTTCTCAAAAGATTACTGAAGGAAAAAAACCATGTAAAACTTTTCATCCAGTTAATTATAACTTTCCTGGGACTACATGGAATTCATATAATACCAAATGCTGAGACCGTTCTTTTTTTACGTCAAGTTTTTTAAAGCATTTATCGGCTAAAATAATTTGTCAGTAGAATATCCACTTCACTCATTCCTGCTTCGGGTTATATTGAGGTTGTATTCCCAAGTTTCCTGATTTTTTTAGCCACAAACCAAGTTTCCGTGGAAACCACCTACAAGAGAAATAATTTTTTTTTATGTTTCTGTATATCTCACTAATTTTGTGATTGATTTTTCTAACCGGACTATTTATGTGTTCTTTGACAGAGAAAAGAAATGGTCTGTGCTGATATGAGACACTTTAAACTTAAATAAGAATTGAAAAGCGTGCCAGTATATATATATATATAATCCATTGGTTCTGATAACATATATACACACCTTGTATATGAAGAGATCAAAGAACCCTTAAAAGCATTACATATTCCAGATATGAATGTTCAACATTACATATCTTTAGTACTCAGAAACTAAAAACTTACGCTGCTATACGTAGTTGGAAAGCTAACTGGTCCGGGATAGTAACTACAGCCCTGTTTAATAGTGTTCCGTTTACTGTAGCCATGGCAACCTGTTTGGGCGTCAGCATATTTTCATTCCTTAAAAAAACCCAGAAAATGACTGTGATTGTTTTAATATTCAAATATATGCCTCACTTGCTGTAAAAAAACCAATGATAATTAGAAAATATATTATAACGCAACCAAACTTCCACTAAAAGTACCGTAGATAAGTCAGCACAGGTAGAACTTCATATATAAATAGGCAGGCGTCTGGTGTTCAAAAGGGAGAGAGATAGACAGAAAGAGAGAGAGAGACAGATACATTCGTCTATCATTTGTTCAAAAGGAAGAGAGAGAGACAGATGCATTTGTCTGGTGTTCAAAAGGGATAGAGATAGACAGAGAGAGAGACAGATACATTCGTCTGGTGTTCAAAAGAGATATGCAGAAATACAGAGAGAGAGAGACAGATACATTTGTCTTGTATTCAAAAGGGAGAGAGATAGACAGAAATACAAAGAGAGAGAGAGAGACAGATACATTTGTCTGGTGTTCAAAAGGGAGAGAGATAGTCAGAGAGAGAGAGACAGATACATTTGTCTGGTGTTCAAAAGGGAGACAGATAGAGAGAGAGACAGATATATTCGTCTGGTGTTCAATAACAAGAGAGCAGACAGACAGACAGAGATAAATCATGAGAGAGAAAGACAGACAGGGAGAGGAGAGACACACAGAGAGAAAGAGACAAACACAAAGTAAGAGACAGACAGGTAGAGAGACACAGGGAGAGACACACAGACAGAGAGAAAGATACAATTATAATTCACAGAGAGAGAGAGAGACAGACAAACAGAGAGACATAGACAGAGAGAGAGGCACAGACAGACAGACAGAGCAGAGAGCCTCAGGGAGAGACAGAGATAGATAGAGACACAGATAGAAAGACTAGGACCGTAACGCACAATCTGGCAGCTACTGACTGCTGGCAGATATGCTATCTGTGACAGGGTGGAGAGGTGTTCCTCAGAGGTGTTCCCCAGAGGTGTTCCTCTAAGTTATAACAACAAACATAATGTGGGCATGATAGGCAGATCATAAGATCATAAGTTGACAAGGTGCATTCACACCTTAACACACATTTACTACAAATCAAAGGCTACATCACAGTCCAGTATACAAATAGATGGATGGTTAGATGAGAGTAGACTATCTGTGACACACATTTACTACAAATCAAAGGCTACATCACAGTCCAGTATACAAATAGATCGATGGTTAGATGAGAGTAGACTATCTGTGACACACATTTACTACAAATCAAAGGCTACATCACAGTCCAGTATACAAATAGATGGATGGTTAGATGAGAGTAGACTATCTGTGACACACATTTACTACAAATCAAAGGCTACATCACAGTCCAGTATACAAATAGATTGATGGTTAGATGAGAGTAGACTATCTGTGACACACATTTACTACAAATCAAAGGCTACATCACAGTCCAGTATACAAATAGATGGATGGTTAGATGAGAGTAGACTATCTGTGACACACATTTACTACAAATCAAAGGCTACATCACAGTCCAGTATACAAATAGATCAATGGTTAGATGAGAGTAGACTATCTGTGACACACATTTACTACAAATCAAAGGCTACATCACAGTCCAGTATACAAATAGATCGATGGTTAGATGAGAGTAGACTATCTGTGACACACATTTACTACAAATCAAGGCTACATCACAGTCCAGTATACAAATAGATCGATGGTTCGATGAGAGTAGACTATCTGTGACACACATTTACTACAAATCAAAGGCTACATCACAGTCCAGTATACAAATAGATCAATGGTTAGATGAGAGTAGACTATCTGTGACACACATTTACTACAAATCAAAGGCTACATCACAGTCCAGTATACAAATAGATCGATGGTTAGATGAGAGTAGACTATCTGTGACACACATTTACTACAAATCAAAGGCTACATCACAGTCCAGTATACAAATAGATGGATGGTTAGATGAGAGTAGACTATCTGTGACACACACATTTACTACAAATCAAAGGCTACATCACAGTCCAGTATACAAATAGATCAATGGTTAGATGAGAGTAGACTATCTGTGACACACATTTACTACAAATCAAAGGCTACATCACAGTCCAGTATACAAATAGATCATGGTTAGATGAGAGTAGACTATCTGTGACACACATTTACTACAAATCAAAGGCTACATCACAGTCCAGTATACAAATAGATGGATGGTTAGATGAGAGTAGACTATCTGTGACACACATTTACTACAAATCAAAGGCTACATCACAGTCCAGTATACAAATAGATCGATGGTTAGATGAGAGTAGACTATCTGTGACACACATTTACTACAAATCAAAGGCTACATCACAGTCCAGTATACAAATAGATCGATGGTTAGATGAGAGTAGACTATCTGTGACACACATTTACTACAAATCAAAGGCTACATCACAGTCCAGTATACAAATAGATCGATGGTTAGATGAGAGTAGACTATCTGTGACACACATTTACTACAAATCAAAGGCTACATCACAGTCCAGTATACAAATAGATCAATGGTTAGATGAGAGTAGACTATCTGTGACACACATTTACTACAAATCAAAGGCTACATCACAGTCCAGTATACAAATAGATGATGGTTAGATGAGAGTAGACTATCTGTGACACACATTTACTACAAATCAAAGGCTACATCACAGTCCAGTATACAAATAGATCATGGTTAGATGAGAGTAGACTATCTGTGACACACATTTACTACAAATCAAAGGCTACATCACAGTCCAGTATACAAATAGATCATGGTTAGATGAGAGTAGACTATCTGTGACACACATTTACTACAAATCAAAGGCTACATCACAGTCCAGTATACAAATAGATCGATGGTTCGATGAGAGTAGACTATCTGTGACACACATTTACTACAAATCAAGGCTACATCACAGTCCAGTATACAAATAGATGATGGTTGATGAGAGTAGACTATCTGTGACACACATTTACTACAAATCAAAGGCTACATCACAGTCCAGTATACAAATAGATCGATGGTTAGATGAGAGTAGACTATCTGTGACACACATTTACTACAAATCAAAGGCTACATCACAGTCCAGTATACAAATAGATCGATGGTTAGATGAGAGTAGACTATCTGTGACACACATTTACTACAAATCAAAGGCTACATCACAGTCCAGTATACAAATAGATCGATGGTTGATGAGAGTAGACTATCTGTGACACACATTTACTACAAATCAAAGGCTACATCACAGTCCAGTATACAAATAGATGATGGTTAGATGAGAGTAGACTATCTGTGACACACATTTACTACAAATCAAAGGCTACATCACAGTCCAGTATACAAATAGATCGATGGTTCGATGAGAGTAGACTATCTGTGACACACATTTACTACAAATCAAAGGCTACATCACAGTCCAGTATACAAATAGATCATGGTTCGATGAGAGTAGACTATCTGTGACACACATTTACTACAAATCAAAGGCTACATCACAGTCCAGTATACAAATAGATCGATGGTTCGATGAGAGTAGACTATCTGTGACACACATTTACTACAAATCAAAGGCTACATCACAGTCCAGTATACAAATAGATCGATGGTTCGATGAGAGTAGACTATCTGTGACACACATTTACTACAAATCAAAGGCTACATCACAGTCCAGTATACAAATAGATCGATGGTTAGATGAGAGTAGACTATCTGTGACACACATTTACTACAAATCAAAGGCTACATCACAGTCCAGTATACAAATAGATCGATGGTTAGATGAGAGTAGACTATCTGTGACACACATTTACTACAAATCAAAGGCTACATCACAGTCCAGTATACAAATAGATCGATGGTTAGATGAGAGTAGACTATCTGTGACACACATTTACTACAAATCAAAGGCTACATCACAGTCCAGTATACAAATAGATCGATGGTTAGATGAGAGTAGACTATCTGTGACACACATTTACTACAAATCAAAGGCTACATCACAGTCCAGTATACAAATAGATCGATGGGTTAGATGAGAGTAGACTATCTGTGACACACATTTACTACAAATCAAAGGCTACATCACAGTCCAGTATACAAATAGATCGATGGTTAGATGAGAGTAGACTATCTGTGACACACATTTACTACAAATCAAAGGCTACATCACAGTCCAGTATACAAATAGATCGATGGTTAGATGAGAGTAGACTATCTGTGACACACATTTACTACAAATCAAAGGCTACATCACAGTCCAGTATACAAATAGATAGGTTAGATGAGAGTAGACTATCTGTGACACACATTTACTACAAATCAAAGGCTACATCACAGTCCAGTATACAAATAGATGATGGTTCAGTGACACATACCTTACTACAAATCTTAAGCTACTATGACCGTCTAGAGTGGCTACATTACTTACATGCGCGTAAGACTATTAACTGACACACATTTGACTACAATCAAAGGCTGACAGAACCGTGGACAGATCGTGGTGATAGATCGATGGTAGCTGTGACGAAACACCCATTACTACAAATCAAAGGCTGATCGACACACAATTTACCACAAATCAAGGCTACTTCGGCGTAGTAATTAAAATAGAATGATGGTAGTAGCTTTGACTATGAAGTGACCATTACTACAACAACAATACTTTGACTGGTGAAGTGACCATTACTTAGTAATCTGTTAGTAGCTTAGACCGGTCAAGGTGACCATGACTTTACGTATCTGTGACACTCTGTGCTACAGTGACCAGCCCATTACTGAAAAACATTGTTCGCAGCTTTGATCGTGAAGTGACTTTGATTTAGCTGTAGACCGAGTCTAGATCCCCTCTCTATACTATCTCCTCTAATGCCTCGGCGAACCCATAGGCAGCGTACTTTGAGGAACTGAAATAACACCACACCATGAAAATATTTACCTGGTACCCACAAGTATTTCATGTTGCACATAAATATTTATGTCTGCAATGTCATACAGCTATATGTACATGTTAGAGACTTGTTTTTATTACTCAGTTATCTCCCTTGCCAATAGGAATCAATTGTGTTTTTATTACTTTGTAAGCAAAATTTACAGTTTTCTCTGAGAAATATCACATATTACACTCACAATAAGATGTTATTGATCATCTGACTATTGATACAACGCAGTAGAGTTATGTAAAATAGTTAGGGGAGAGGAAAGTTTGAACAAAATGCAATTGACCAAACTAACTGAAAATTTTGCTGACCTTTCCTTCCTCTAACACTTAAGAGATGGAGACTAAGAACTTTTCACTAGAATTAGTTAGCTTCTGATATATTGTGAAATAGATTAAGGTGAACAATGTTGGAAATGTTTATCTAGCATGCTTCAGGTCAAACACTTTCCGACTTTATTTTCTGGAAAAGTTGCTTGAAGACAAATCACAATTTTTGATGTGGCTAAGGGTAGGCCTTTATCAAAGCATGTAACAGACCAAATACTAGGTATATGGACTCATAGTTATGACAAGAAGTTGTTTTAAAAATTCTGGCCTATTTGACCCCTGAGAAATTGATGAAGGTTATAAGGTCATAGCCTTTCATCCCAGTATGCAACAGCAGCAGGTTACTAGCCTAGAGTCTCTTAATTATTGAAAAAAGTCATTTGTCTCAAGCAAAATTACCTGTAGTCGACCAACAGAGCAGTGCCAGACTTAGCAGACATTGATGCTATAGTTACGATGTGACCTTTCTTTTTCGTGATCATGGCTGGTAAAAATTCCCTGGTGGTCTGAAATACAGCAGCTAGGATATCATATATGTTTAGTAAAATAATGGTGAATTTACCAATACGTAAGTCCAATTAACAAAACAACACCTAGTCTTTGGGACATATAACTTAGTTGTGGATAACTGTAGTGAAAATCTATTGCTAATAAATCTGTAATTTTATTTTGAGCTGGACGAATGACATGTTTTCTCTATCAAAAGCAGAAGCAGACGAATTAGTATTTTTCTTCACTTGCGAAAGTCACTTATCTTAAACCATTGAAAAGTTTGAGCTTCTAATTTTACTTCAAGTAAAAAATATGAAAAATAATTAATTGCATCCCAAAAAAATTCCCTAGCACTATATCTTTTATGGAATAAAGTACTGATTGCCCATGCACCAAAAGCAAAATAAATTGTTTTATATTATTTTTTGTGTTAATTAGACATACATATACATCAATTATTGTTAATAGGATGAATATCGTTTATGCTCTGTCGGCGGTGGATAATTTCTAAGATGTTTAACATTAAAGTATTTCTCTTCATATAAGACCTCCCAAGCAAGTACTGGTAAGTCTCATGGATATTTCAAACTGCTCACGCCAAAATTATTTAATTTTCACTATAAATATCCAAAGCATCTGTAGTCACAGAAATCATTGTAATTACCCAGAAATGTGAGAGAGTGTTGACTTCAAATGTCCTGCGAATGTGCTCCTCTTTCATTTTGAGCATTTCTCCCCCGTATAAAATGCCAGCATTGTTGACAAGAATGTCTACATTTCCGACATCTTTCTTCACCTGAGCAGACACAGCCTTAATATTGTCGGTCTTACATAAGTCACACACATAAGGATATGCCTCGCCACCAGCCTCACGGATTTCATCCGCGACAGAATCATTTCCGTCCTAACCAAAATAAAAACATATCAGAAAGCTGTATGTGTAGAAACAGTCAGACAAACCTGTCAATTCTGTCTGTCTATTACAAAGTTACCTCCCTTTGCAGATAGGTAAGTATCTAGTTTCAAATCAGTCCAACATCAATCCAAAGTCTTATGGCTTGTAGTAATATTTACATCAAAGGTAGGAAAGTATAACTATTGTGACGTCATTAATTTCTGAACCAAACTCATATTTAATTTTCACTGAAAAGTATGACGTTACCTTCAGGAATATGTGATGTCACAAACATTACCTACCCGCAAGGGCAGATTACTCTGTAATATGCAAAAAGAGAATGGAAGGACGGTCACTAAACGTCAAAGAAAAATTGTCATTACAGCCAAGTGTTCCAGCCCCAAGATCATGACACAGTCTCAAGTTTAGGGTTTAAGTTACTAACAAAACTTTACATCAATATTGATATGATAAGGACCAAGAGATCTCAGAGGGATCTTGGCGCCTCCAAAGAATAATCTATATTTGACAATGGAGAGAAGGATCTTTTCTCTGCTTTTCAAACTTTGACTGCATCCTACATATAAAATTTGAGACAGATCACTTAGTAATTTCTGAGAAATAGCGATAACAAACTTCAATTATCGAAATCCAAGACGGCGGTCTTGTTCACCGCTCAGTCCAAAAATGTGATATACACTACCAGGGCCCTAGGGGAACCTACATATACAATTTGAGACAGATTGCTACATTACTAGTGGAAATAGATAAATAGCAGTAACAAGAATTGTTAACAGATGGAAGGATGGAAGAATGGACAGACCATGGACGAAAGGTGGTTTGAATAGCCCACCATCTGATGACTGATAATGGTGGACTAAAAAGTATCAAACAAAGTTTAAAAGATGTTTTAATAGGCCTGGAATTTTGGTGTCAATCACCTATCTGGATGTAGTGAACTACAAAACGTTTTAGTTTTCATGAAGTTAAAATATAGGGTAATATTAGTTTACCTGTAATTTAAATGTAGTGTACTATTAGTTAACTTGTAATTAAAATGTAGTGCACTACAAAAAATACAATAAAATTTAAGTCGTGATTTCGATCTCAGACTTCAGTTCCAGTCATTACTTAAGATAGCTACTGTTGTAGCGGAAAAGATATCACCTTCTGACTGACTTGTCAGAAGGTGATATCTTTTCCGCTACAACAGTAGCTATACTTTAGAGTGAAAGACACTAAAAAAAATTGCGACCTTGTAACCCTAAACAGACCATTTTTTTTTTTTTTTTTTTTTTTTGCATAGTCATAGGTATTTAGCATAGATAAGTCAAAGACCCACTATAGACTTATCAGCGTGCTAAATACCCATGGCCTAATGTAGTTTCATGTGTGGCATTGCACATGGTTTTACAACAATTACTAATTGAGTCAATGCTCCTAAATTCCCACAATCAGTACATCTATAAGTAGTGTCTGTTATTGTGATGAATTATTAATTATAAAATCACCTTATTGATATCCCATAGTACGACTCTAGACCCTAGCCGACCAAATTCCAGGGCGATCTCTCGTCCAATACCATGACCCGCCCCTGTCACCAACACAACATCTCCTGCCACATTTTTAGGCGATGGTCGAAAAATCAGCCGCACAAATGCTTCCAAGTAAAAGTAAACCATATAAAATGGCAACTTTAAAAGCATTAGTAACTTGTCTCGGGATGCCATTGCTGGAGTTTGAAGAAAACCTTATGTTTTTGGCCTGGTCAAAAGTAAACAAGTCCAGAGTCTACCCGTGAAACTTGCTTCCGCTTCGTAATATGTACCTCCAACAGATTTCGTGTACGCCGTTCCCGATACCGTACCCGATCCCCGTACCAGGAATTATGTTTATTACATATTACTCGACAATAAAACAAGCTACGATAATAATTGTGGTACGGTTAGATTTGGAATCCAATTTTACATCACTGTGTCAAATATCAACGCACAATATTCTTTATTTTTCTCATAATTGCAAATATTCGATTTTCAAGAGGTGATTTCTTGTACGCCGCAATCAACCGTGAAATTTCATTAATTTTGATGCATACTAGCTATTTAAAGGCTTTTCATAATATTTGTTGTATTCTTGTAATCAATTATGCATATATGATTGATATAGCAAAGAAATTTTAAAGATTTCAGTTGATACATATGAAAAATCTTGCTTTTATCATGTATCACGGCGATGGCGTACAAGCAGTCTCAAGATCCCCGAACCCGTACCACGGGACCTAACTTTAGTATACTTATATACAGATGTATGTAGAACTTTACATGTATACAACGACGAGGACGTGGTTCTAATCAGAGTCCATTTTTATTTACATTTTGGTATAACGTGCTTATTTAAAATTTATAGTTATAATCTAATAGTTATTTTATTTAAATGTCTTATAATTAAGTATTCACATTTATTGTTATAATGAACTATATCTTTTAAAATGATTTAAATGATAGGGTGAAAATTCCCACGCGTACAATGATTAAAGTTACATGGTAATTAGTTGGTTAATGACGATGATGTGGTCAAGCCATAGAGGTGAAATTCACACATGTTAACACTATTAACAATTACGGACCGTCGTTCTTGGTCGCATCATCAGCTTGGGTAATTTAATATATTATAATTAGATAAGTATTAACGCTTCAAAGAAACATCGCTGGGAGTACAAGATAGTGAAATTGATATACAAATTAAACAAGATATCAGTGGTCAACCTGTAGGTAGTAGCAATAAAAAAGAAGTAGGTTATCATTACCAAAAAGACACAAGGTTAAGGTTAGCGAGTTAATGTTAGATCTTTCTGACGATAGGCCAACACTAATTAAACCAGCAGTAACCGAAACAAAACGTATCTGGATGGATAACGGTAAAAGTACCATAAGTTGTGCGGAAACACAATGTGCTATGTTCAAGATTTATTACAAAAACAATTTCCAAGTATAGGCGGAATGCAGGATACAGGTTATGTTCCAGTGTTAAAAAACAATAGGTGGGATTACGCTTTAAAAATGAAACCGAACATATTGCCAGCAGCACAAATTCATCATACAGGTGAGGATCATTGGGTAGTTTCAGTAAAAGAGAACGACGATGGGGATATTTATTTACTTGATAGTTTAGTAGGTAATGTAAAACAAAAGGGTCATTTGCCAGCTTCACTAGAAATGCAGATTTCATTAGCGTATGGGGAAGATAGGAAATCAGTTAAAACTATTGTTCCAAATATCCAGCAACAAACTAATGGGGTAGATTGTGGGGTTTTCGCTATTGCAAACTTAGTTGAATACTGCCTTAACGGTTATAATGGGTTACAAGAAGCAAATTATGATACAGACTGTATGAGACAACATTTAGTTAATTGCATTTCAGAAGGGGTTTTCTTAAAATTTCCTAAGAAACACATTAAATCCAGAAAGAAAAAAACAAATTCCAAATTTAGTCTTCGACATCTTCATGGATTGTGAGGCAAATGGTTGTCATCTCTCCAATGTTTTCGACGATATGGTTTCGTGTGATGCAGGTTGTAACAGATGGTTCCACAATAGATGCGTTTCTGACGATTCCAACTTGCATTTTTCTAGGGATAGCTTTATTTGGAAATGTAGCAAATGTACCTAATCATACTCTTAGTAAAGCAAATCAGCTCGTAATAAAATAAATAAAACAATTATGGATTAACCTATTACTTTGTTACAGATACAGAAACAGTGGCAATATTGTAAAATATTTATAAACAGAGATTTATATAGTTATATTTAAATCTCTGTTATAAATAAACGTCAAATAACGTAAGATTGTAATAAGTTAGTTATTGAATAGACAATTCAAAATAAGTAGGACGATATAACATAAAAATAAAATAAAAATGGACTCATAGTAGAACCACGTCCTCGTCGTTGAGTCTGGAAACATATATACATAGGTTAGGTATACAGTGTATATGGCTAAGAGTTCTACAATCAATTAGAGTTAGCTCCCGTGGTACGGGTTCGGGGATCTTGAGACTGCTTGTACGCCATCGCCGTGATACATGATAAAGGCAAGATTTTGCATATGTATCAACTGAAATCTTTAAAATTCCTTTGCAATATCAATCATATATGCATAATTGATTACAAGAATACAACAAATATTATGAAAAGCCTTTAAATAGCTAGTATGCATCAAAATTAATGAAATTTCACGGTTGATTGCGGCGTACAAGAAATCACCTCTTGAAAAACGAATATTTGCAATTATGAGAAAAATAAAGAAAATTGTGCGTTGATATTTGACACAGTGATGTAAAATTGGATTCCAAATCTAACCGTACCACAATTATTATCGTAGCTTGTTTTATTGTCGAGTAATCTGTAATAAACATAATTCCTGGTACGGGGATCGGGTACGGTATCGGGGACGGCGTACACGAAATCACCTCCACCTTCGTAATATGTACCTCCAACAGGAAAGAGCTACACATTGCGGGAGAAACCATTTATTTAATAATTTCGGCCTATTTCTTATATTATTGATCAACAGTAAATAAGTTGATATACAATATTTTCTTGTAGCTGAATAAATATATCCGACAACATGTTTATATCTACTCTAGTTGACTATAAATGGTAAAGCAACTAGACTTAATGAATGCTCCCCAGCTACAATAAGGCCGTTTTCGTTTATTCGGAATAACCGGTTCGACCGTTTGTTTTAAAAGTCAATATTTCAAGTATAAATCCTGACGGACCTGCAGTTTTTAATACAGGCTTGTGAGGGCTTTGTCAAGGCTCATCTGAAAACAATATAAAATCACCAGGTCCGTCTTTAATTCATAAACGAACAACTAGGTCCAACCAGTCAAACCGTATAATCGAAAACGGCCCAGGTCGTTTCGTACCAAAAGTCTCGTTTTGAAAATATGGGACGAACCGTCTGAAGGCGACCCAATTTCGGGACGAAACGTCTGTAACGTTGGGATTAGTGTGAAACTGAGGACACGTGCGTTTCTAATGTAATGGGAAAAGCTAAGAAAGTTCGCGTGTCTAAGACACCTGGAGATAGCGATAGAGGTCAGTCACTGGCAGATCAAATATTGGACGACAAATCAATCAGACAGACCAATCGGGTGAAAGTTCGAACGAGAAAAGAAGATGATGACGAAGTAAGTCATTTTGTCAATTGTTGTTGACAGATAGCTAGTAACCCTAGACTTTTTGATAATCCAAAATTAGATGTTCGATGTTGAGAAACTTTTTTTCATTATACGCAAATTTAGAGTATTATACCCCAATTGGAGTATGGATGTGTAACTAAAAATAGATAAATTATTGTTGATAGTAACCCCTGGACTATTGAGGATGTCGAGTCCCCCTCCCTGTCACTTTCCCTCCAATCATGATTCTATGAAATTTTGACTATTACAGTCGTATGACCATGCAACCTGCATAGATATATGAATATATATTAATAATCAATGTTAGATGTATACATTTTCATATGTTGCAGTTTGTTGATAACAAATTATCGAGGAAAATTCTCCAACAAGCTCGTAAACAGCAAGAAGAATTAGAAGATGAACATGGTCTGAAAAAGTAAGTATTTATTGATGTTTGAATATTAATGTAGTAGCTAGGAGCAGAAAAGTGCATGGCCAGACTGGGAAATTGAACCCAGGATCCTCAAAACACTAACTGGAGCTAGTGTAGCTACCAATACGTGGGTCTCGAGATCCCAAAAAGACATGGGTAAAGTACAATTTACCGTCGATTAGTCCCAACTTCTGGTGATTACGATGTCACAAAACTCACATCAAATGATGAGGTCACAATCAACGGATGATGGGACTAATCGACGGTAAATTGTACTTTACCCACGTTGTTTTTTAGTTCTCGAAACCCCCATAGTGATCATGAGCTACCTCGTCGTAAGAACCATATAATACTCCTTTCAGGTTTTGATCTAGATCTTCACCCCAAAAACTGAACACATGTAAAACCCTGGTTTGTGTTCAGCTTATCACTATAATGCTTAAAATAGGGTTTGGTCATAGTGAAACGGCCAGACCAGGATTTGAACCTGGAACCCTCCAAACTCTATAGCCAGTAGTTTTATATTGGGGTTTTGAGATCCCAAAACGACGTGAGTAAAGTACAATTTACTGTCGATTAGTCCCACCTTCCGGTGAATATGACGTCACGAAACTCACGTCGAATGATGGCGTTATAATCACCGAATGGTGGGACTAATCGACGGTAAATTGTACTTTATCCATGTTGTTTTGGGATCTCGAAACCAACGTATTGAGTTATCTGGTAGCCTGCAATCAACCCAATCCAAAATCTGTACTCTAGATTTATGTGTATATGTAAATGTTTAGGGTGCTTCCTTCCATGGTAAACTTATTTCAGTCTTGCTGACATTTCATTTCAACATAGATCAAAGAAATTTTGAGATTTTCAAATAAATTTATCAATATCTGTAGCAAGTTGTCATGTAAATGTGTGGGGCAATAATTAAAAAAAAAACAAGCACATTTTCATCTATATATATGAACTCCCATTTCCTTTTTTCCTGTATGAGAAAAAAAAGTTAAAATAGAAAATATTTGACTTCATAGAGGTGTACATCCAAAAGTACATTTGTTCCTAAATTTAGTGTCTTAGAGTACCCACTTACGAAAAATAGGATTTCCATTCAGATATCTTTCTAAACTAAAGTTATATACAGGCACCCTTACCTGGAAGTTGGAAGCCGTCGCTTGGTGGCTCCTAGCTGTGAAAAACATGCATGAATATCTATTTGTATGATTTCTTTCAAATTGGTTCATTTTAATTGGTGCCATCTTCGATTCTTTTTGTATCACTAGGAAATCTGCTGAAAAAAAGACTGTATCACTTGGTGGTTCAGGAGCAGTCGGTGGTGCCTCGGGGAGAAAACCATTTCCTGGCGGATCTGATGATGAAGAAGATGAGGATGAACAATCCGATACAGAGGAATGCTACGAAACAATTGTAAGTGTAAAATATAATGATAATGAAACTCTTGCCATAAGTTGTGCATGGATTGTAACCTTTGGCCAGTAACATTATTTAGAGGAGGGGAATAGAGTCTGCATAAATTTTGGCTCTGACCTCCTGGGGGCAGGAGGGGCAGGGCCCAATATATAGGGGAAATAGAGGTGAAATCATTGAATTGTTAATAGTCATAGAGTTATGCATGGATGATAACCAAATTTGGCCAGAAACATCATTAGGGGAAGGGGAACAGAATTGATATAAGTATTGGCTCTGACCCCAGTTTGTTTGTTTACTTGGAAGTATTTGTTTGTTTGTTTGTTACTAATAGGAAGTATTTGTTTTTGTTCGGTTTACTAATACGGAGTATTTTTTTTTATTGGAAAGGAAGTGGATGAAGATGATGAGGCAGCTCTCCAAATGTTTATGTCGAAGGAGCCACAAGTACGACGGACTTTGGCCGACATTATACAGGAAAAAATAACAGAAAAACAGACAGAAATACGTACACAAATGTCAGGTACATACAAAAATACGTACTCAAATGTAAGGTACAGACAGAAATATGTACACAAATGTCAGGTACAGACAGGAATATGTAAACAGATTAAAAAAGAAAAAAATTCTATTAAAATCAAATCGCACCGTAAAAAGGAAAGTGGCCTTGGCTGCAATTTCTCAAAACAAAAGTGCAGAGTTAAGTCAACCCTTAAGTTATTCTCTGTATGAAACTTATAATTAATTAACTTTGTGAAAAAATGGCATAAGGATCTGCTCTGATGAGGTTTCAGTCTAGTTTAAATCCGCTTCAGCATCAAAGAGTTTTCATAATTTTTTAAAACTAATTGTCTACATTTGTAGCAAGCTGCCATTTGGAAAATATGTTAAAAAATAAGACTACTATTGCCTGTTGAATTTTTCATACACAAATTTTAAGAAAGGATCAATCATTTTGAAAAGGTGCATTTCTTACACTTTGTAGAGAGGGGAAATTTCACATATTTTCACTTAATTCCCTGGTGCTACAATATTCAGCTATATAGTGACCATCTTGTTACAGACAATGCCAGTGTACAGATGCAGGAACTGGACGAACGCATCGTTAACATGTACAAAAGTATAAAGCAGGTCTTACAGAGGTACCGAAATGGAAAACTACCCAAGGCCTTCAAAATTGTTCCTAATCTTCGCAACTGGGAGCAGGTAGGGTATCTCTGTCAGTGAAAGAAGATCATCTAATTTCAGTATTAGATAATCTATATTAATTTCAATGTTAAAGATGCTCCACCACTGACAGAGCAGAATGATATTCATCATTTGAACAATAATTGGTGTTTAATTGTGTATATGTATGTCTAATTAACACAAAATATAATATAAAATAATTTATTTTGCCTTTGGTGCGTGCACAATCAGTACTTCATTCAATATATAGGATATAGTGCCATAGAATTTTTTCGGGATGCAATTAATTATTTGAAGTCAAATTAAAAACTCAAACTTTTCAGTGGTGGTAATGGTGTAAAGTAAGTAACTTTTGTATGAAAAATACTTAATCGTCTGCTCCTGTTTTTGATAGTGTAAAAATACCATTTGTCAGCTGTGGAGCATCTTTAAGTTTAGAAAGATTTGTTAATCTAAATAGCTTAATCAGGAATGTTTTACTGTAGTAAATATTTAAAAAGCCAGAAAGACATTTTTAGAAACTCAGACTTTTGAGTTCTTCCAGGTGTCGTCCTATGGCTATTATTTTTCATGTAACTAACATACACATCAAACATTTGTCAGAATAACTACATGTCTAATGTAAAAGTAAGGACCTTTGACTCGGTCCATATATGGCGTTTCTATTACTGATTTGGAAGAATCTAAAATGGTGACCTCAGGATTCGCCCGTGATCATTATTTAATTTTTCCAGGGCAGTATAACACCAAATGGACCTCAACAAAGGTCCATAATTGATAAATACAGAAGTTATTGAAGAAAATCAATCAAGCAAATCATATTCTGTAGAATTCATCTTTTGTATGTTAAACTAGTGATAAAAAATTGTTTGTTTTTTTTACTTGAATTAACTTTGTTTGACCTTGACCTTGTTTTGACCTTGACCAGATTTTATACTTGACTGAACCTGACAGTTGGTCGGCCGCAGCCATGTACCAGGCGACGAGGATATTTGCTTCCAATCTAAATGCTAAGATGGCCCAAAGGTAAGCACCATATATATATATATCACTGTGATTGTATTCAGAAGTAAAGTGAATTGTACCCCATATGTACAGTGAACCCTTGATAATAATCTGGATACCTGCAATCCCAAACTAAACCGTCCGGATTTCAATAGTCAATATCTAATAACATTACAGTAATCCATATCCTAATAATTCCTCCGACGAGAGTTTCGGCTATATCCTCCAGATGTAAGGTTACGTATCCATATCCTAATAATTCCGTCCGGACTGAGAGTTTTCTGGGTACTATTATCCTCCAGATGTAAGGTTACAGTAATCCATTTCCTAATAATTCCGTCCGGACTGAGAGTTTTCCGGGCTATTATCCTCCAGATGTAAGGTTACAGTGATCCATTTCCTAATTATTCCGTCTGGACTGAGAGTTTTCCGGGCTATTATCCTCCAAATGTAAGGTTACAGTAATCCATTTCCTAATAATTCCGTCCGACTGAGAGTTTTCCGGATATTATCCTCCAGATGTAAGGTTACAGTAATCCATTTCCTAATAATTCCGTCCGGACTGAGAGTTTTCCGGGCTATTATCTCCAGATGTAAGGTTACAGTAATCCATTTCCTAATAATTCCATCCGGACTGAGAGTTTTCCGGGCTATTATCCTCCAGATGTAAGGTTACAGTGATCCATTTCCTAATAATTCCGTCCGGACTGAGAGTTTTCCGGGCTATTATCCTCCAGATGTAAGGTTACAGTGATCCATTTCCTAATAATTCCGTCCGGACTGAGAGTTTTCCGGGCTATTATTGTCCAGATGTAAGGTTACAGTAATCCATTTCCTAATAATTCCATCCGGACTGAGAGTTTTCCGGGCTATTATCCTCCAGATGTAAGGTTACAGTGATCCATTTCCTAATAATTTTCCGTCCGGACTGAGAGTTTTCCGGGGCTATTATCCTCCAGATGTAAGGTTACAGTAATCCATTTCCTAATAATTCCGTACGGACTGAGAGTTTTCCGGACTATTATCCTCCAGATGTAAGGTTACAGTAATCCATTTCCTAATAATTCCGTCCGGACTGAGAGTTTTCCGGGCTATTATCCTCCAGATGTAAGGTTACAGTGATCCATTTCCTAATAATTCCGTCCGGACTGAGAGTTTTCCGGGCTATTATCCTCCAGATGTAAGGTTACAGTGATCCATTTCCTAATAATTCCGTCCGGACTGAGAGTTTTCCGGGCTATTATGTCATTATTGTCATGTGTAAGGTTACAGTAATCCATTTCCTAATAATTCCATCCGGACTGAGAGTTTTCCCGGCTATTATCCTCCAGATGTAAGGTTACAGTGATCCATTTTCTAATAATTCCGTCCGGACTGAGAGTTTTCCGGGCTATTATCCTCCAGATGTAAGGTTACAGTAATCCATTTCCTAATAATTCCGTACAGACTGAGAGTTTTCCGGACTATTATCCTCCAGATGTAAGGTTACAGTGATCCATTTCCTAATAATTCCGTCCGGACTGAGAGTTTTCCAGACTATTATTGTCCAGATGTAAGGTTACAGTAATCCATTTCCTAATAATTCCGTCCGGACTGAGAGTTTTCCGGACTATTATCCTCCAGATGTAAGGTTACAGTGATCCATTTCCTAATAATTCCGTCCGGACTAAGAGTTTTCCGGGCTATTATCCTCCAGATGTAAGGTTACAGTAATCCATTTCCTAATAATTCCGTCCGGACTGAGAGTTTTCCGGGCTATTATTGTCCAGATGTAAGGTTACAGTAATCCATTTCCTAATAATTCCGTCCGGACTGAGAGTTTTCCGGGCTATTATCCTCCAGATGTAAGGTTACAGTAATCCATATCCTAATAATTCCGTCCGGACTGAGAGTTTTCCGGGCTATTATCCTCCAGATGTAAGGTTACAGTAATCCATTTCCTAATAATTCCGTCCGGACTGAGAGTTTTCCGGGCTATTATCCTCCAGATGTAAGGTTACAGTAATCCATTTCCTAATAATTCCGTCCGGACTGAGAGTTTTCCGGGCTATTATCCTCCAGACTGAATAAGGTTTCATGTATCCGATTAAAGTTTACTGTACAGATTACAGAACATCTAAGTTCATTTATATATGGTAAACGATTACAAATTAAGTTTCCTGTCTGACATTTATATATTGTAAATTACTGTTTTGAAGATTACAAAAGACGTCCTAATTTTAGTGGGTTACAACAAACATTTTATATTTATATATGGTAAAGTTTACTGTACAGATTACAAACGACTGAATTTTCATTTATATATGGTAAAGTTTACTGTACAGATTACAAACGACTGAATTTTCATTTATATATGGTAAAGTTTACTGTACAGATTACAAACGACTAAATTTTCATTTATATATGGTAAAGTTTACTGTACAGATTACAAACGTCTGAATTTTCATTTATATATGGTAAAGTTTACTGTACAGATTACAAACGACTGAATTTTCATTTATATATGGTAAAGTTTACTGTACAGATTACAAACGACTGAATTTTCATTTATATATGGTAAAGTTTACTGTACAGATTACAAACGTCTGAATTTTCATTTATATATGGTAAAGTTTACTGTACAGATTACGAACATCTGAATTTTCATTTATATATGGTAAAGTTTACAGTACAGATTACAAACAACTGAATTTTCATTTATGTATGGTAAGGTTTTCTGTACAGATTACAAACGTCTGAATTTTCATTTTTTCCTGGTAAAGTTAACTGTACAGATTACAAATGGCTGAATTTCTCATGGTTTATAACGATTCATTGGTTTACCTTAAATTGGTGCCAGTTTCTTATATTGAGATCATATGCACAATTTATTAAAAAATGAAAAAGATATGTATCAAAAACATACATGTTTCAAATCTTTTGGACATCGCATTCAAAATGTATATGAAGCCTTACAAATTGAATATCTTTGTTTCAGGCCATAAAGAAGTCACTTTTCAAGCCAGCGGCGTTTTTTAAAGGAGTCTTATTACCATTATGTGAGGTAAGTCTAAGGTCAAAGGTCATATGCAAGATTTCAAATGTATGCAAAATATCCAAGGTCATACGCAAGGTATTATCAAAGTTTGTTTTATTCAACATAATATCAAAGGTCATATGCAAAATATCAAAGGTCATGCAAAATATCAAAGGTCATATGCAAGGTATTATCAAAGTTTGTTTTATTCAACATATTATCATAGGTCATATGCAAAATATAAAATCATTATGAAAATGTTAAATTTTTTTTTGTATTCAACATAATATCAATGGACATATGCAAAATATCAAAGGTCATTTGCAACATATTATCTAAGGTCACTCACACCATATCATAATTGGTCATAAAAGAAATTTAACTTAATTCGCCACAGAAATGAATTGATTTCTTTTCTCTCAGGTTTAAGATTGTTCGTTACGCGAAGCAGTGATCCTATCCAGCATTCTGTCACATGACTATTTTCTGATTTCTTTTTCCCCTGGCTGGAGATTGTACGTTACAAGAAGCAGTGATGGTATCCAGCATTCTGTCCCATGATTATTTTCCGATTTATTTTCCCCCTGGCTGGCGATTGTCCAGCATTCTGTCACATGATTATTTTCTGATTTCTTTCCCCCCAGGCTGGAGATTGTACGTTGCGAGAAGCAGTAATTGTTTCCAGCATTTTAGCAAAGAATTCTATCCCCATGCTACACTCTGCGGCGGCTATCTTGAAGATTGCTGAGATGGACTACAATGGAGCCAACAGTATATTCCTGAGAACACTTCTCGACAAGAAGTACGCCCTTCCTTACAGGGTGCTCGACGCTGTAGTGTTTCATTTCCTCAGGTGAGCTTACATGAGGCTGGTGCTCGACGCTGTAGTGTTTCATTTCCTCAGATGAGCTTAGAGACATGTGTTTTAGTGGGGTTACAGAGATGCTTGTGTGTTTTCCCAGTCCTACAGTAGATACTGTAGTGTTTCATTTCCTCAGGTGAGCTTACAGAAATGTTTGTGTAGTGAGCTTAGAGACATGTGTTTAGTGAGGTTACAGAGATGCTTGTGTGCTTTCCCCTGCCCTCCAGTGAAGTAGATTCTGTAGTGTTTTATTTGAGCCCCGCATCGAGATATGGGTGCCCTATAGCCATCAGGTTATCCATCTGTCTTTCTGTTTTTTCATGTTACCGCTATTCCTCAAAAAGTGCTTAAAGGAACTGTCTCAAATTTCATATGTAGGTACAGCAAAATGTAAATTTAGTGAGATTACAGCAAAGTGTAAATTTAGTGAAATTACAGTGAAATGTAAACTTACAGTGAAGTGTAAATTTAGTGAGATTACAGTGAAATGTGAACTTACAGTGAAGTGTAAATTTAGTGAGATTACAGTGAAGTGTAAACTTACAGTGAAGTGTAAATTTAGTGAGATTACAGTGAAATGTGAACTTACAGTGAGATTACAGTGAAATGTGAACTTACAGTGAAGTGTAAATTTAGTGAGATTACAGTGAAGTGTAAACTTACAGTGAAGTGTAAATTTCGTGAGATTACAGTGAAATGTGAACTTACAGTGAAGTGTGTATGTGTTAGTTTAAGGTATATTTCAGGTTTTCTTCCGGAACAGAGATTTTTCGTCAGATAACAGAGCTTTTTGTCATATATTTTAGGTTTACATCCGATAAGCGAGAACTTCCAGTGTTGTGGCACCAGTGCTTTCTGACTTTTGCTCAGCGATACAAGGAAGATATTTCTAGTGAACAGAAAGAAAGTCTCTTAGAACTTTTACGTGTGCACAGCCATGGTCTGATCACACCAGAGATACGCCGAGAGTTACAACACTCCAAGTGTCGCGATAAAGAACTCGGTGAGGATGTCATGGCCGACGAACCTACCGGATCTGGAATGATGGTCAGCGATTCTGATTGAGATTGGAGCGACTTGTTTTAATATTGTATTCATGGAATCAGCCCGCAGGTAGTCGGAGAAATTATGTCAAGTGGAGCTATAATTACGACAGCAGAGTTCTGGAGACAAAACCATCATCCTGTTGTCATTGTATAGCGGGTAAATTTCACGAATGGTTTATTTTCACGCTTTAAATGAATTGTGTGAATTGTAGACACCATTCAACTCTAAATTAAAGGGAAATAACCTGTGATAGTTTGGAGACAGAATTTAATATGGAGGAAAATGTAGTATGAAAGAAACTAATATTTATTAATTTTAATTTCTTCTCATTGATGTTGAGATACCCTTTCTGATCCCAAATAGAGATCTGCAGATGAACTGTCAAGATGGAAATTCGTGCTAGTCATATGAAAGACTTTTTAGTGCAAAAATTTCCTATGCCGAATATTTGCTGTATATATTATGAAAATGATATCACAAAATTTTCTGCTAGTTTCCTCTCAAAACCATGAAAAACTGATATTGAATTTGTTGGGCTACATAACATTATTATGTAGATATAGTATTGCATTGTTTGTTGAAAATTATTTTGTTGAAAATAAATGAATGTGACAACTGCGATATTTTCTCTTGTTATCTTACCTGATCTACATATAAATTACCAGACACATTTCTGGTAAACCATAGCCACCATGATCAGTTAGTGACCTCGTTACTCTGATTGGAGGAGACAAAATGCTTTCCAGTTATTAGGGAGTTAAGCAACCATATGTGTACAGGTACATGTAGACGAGGATACCGGAATTTAGCGTGTATGATGTCATCATTTTATGTTGCCTCGTATCTGCTACACGTAGCCATAACATGCAGCACGGCGATTACACGCAAGTACAAACGTGCAAACAATTCTGTTTACACGTTTGGTATGATATACTTGTTTCTCAGCTTAAAATGGTCGTCTGCTACAGCACTGTCCTGTCTCTATGCACGTGAAGGCTGATATACATGTGTCATGCTTGAGTGCATATCATTTGATACACAGGCTTTTGACTATTGATATACGGAAGACCTCTATATGTGTACCCAGTATTACATATATATAGGTAGAGTCAAAAGCCTGTGTATCAGCAGTGACGGTGCATGGCCAGTAACAATTACTGATATATCTAATTTATTTGATTTAAATACATAAATTCCAAAGGTGAATTGATTATGATTATATATTTAGTAACATTAATTATTCGAAGTATCAATTAATTTAAGTATTTAATGACTTACTTGGAATCAAAAGAAATAATTCAACACATAACATATATACATATGCTTTTCGCATAGTAAATACATAGTAAATGTGACCATGTGACCACAATTCATTTAGTCGATTAGACGAGTTATGCAATGCATTATGGATACATGGTAGGTAGATAGTGACGTAATTTCCTTACATAGTGATCGACTCAACCTACACGAGTGTGCCAATAACTTGAACACGTTTGTTAATTGGTGGGAAGTTTTATGAATATTTATTAGAATCACGGCAAATGCGGTCCATGGTCCCAGGGGTTAAGTAAGCGATAACGCGATAAACACCTGGGACCGAGGATGAAGAGACCCGAGTAGACGACAAACTGAAAAAAAATAGAACTTTTACACGAATGTTTCTGATGACGCACCACACTATAAACATGTTAATATCAGTGTTCCTGTAAGTATGTGGAAAAAATGACAACTCGAGGTATAAATAGCACATGCTATCAATATAACAATAGAAATTATTACATGATATCCGAGGTACGACATCTCCAGGAAGAAATTTGTACATGGTGTCATACATGTCTAGGTAGAATTGTAGATACATGTAGAAACTGGTACAAATGATATTGAAGGAGCGACAACTCTAAATAGGTAGATATAGGTACGACAACTCCGCATAGAAAATAGGTACATGATCGAAGGACAACTCGGATAGAATGACATCGAAAGGAACAACAACTCCGGATAGAAATAGGTACATGACATCGAAGGAACGACAACTCCGGATAGAAATAGGTACATGACATCGAAGGAACGACAACTCCGATAGAAATAGGTACATACATGAATCGAAGGAAACAACAGAAATAACTCGGATAGGTAGAAATAGGTACATGACATCACGAGAACGACAACTCCGGATAGAAATAGTACATGACATCGAAGGAACGACAACTCCGGATAGAAATAGGTACATTACATCGAAAGGAACAACAACTCTAGTTACATGATATCGAATGAACAACTAACCTAGGTATAGAAATAAGTACATGACATCAAAGGGAACGATACAACTCGGTAGTAATAAGTACATGACATTGAAGGAAAGACACGACAACTCCCCGTAAAATAGGTACATGGCATCAAAGAACGAACGACAACTCCGGGTAGAAATGGGTACATGACATCAAAGGAAAGACAACTCCGTATAGAAATAGATACATTTTATCAAAGGAACGACAACTCCGAGTAGAAATAGGTACATGGCATCGAAGGAACAAAAACTCTCCGGTAAGAGAAAATGGTAAATGACATCAAAAGAACGACAACTCGGTTAAAAATAGGAACATGACATCAAAGGAACGACAACTCCAGGTAGAAATGGGTACATGACATCAAAGAAACGACAACTCCAGGTAGAAATAGGTACAATATCAAAGAAAGACAACTCCAGGAAAATGGTACATGAATCGAAGGAAAGACATCTCCAGGTAGAAATGGGTACATGATATCGAAGAGAAGACAACTCCTGGTAAAATTAGGTACATTACATAAAGGAACGACAACTCCGGGTAGAAAAAGGTACATGATATCGAAGGAACGACAACTCCAGGTAGAAATAGGTACATTGTATCAAAGGAACGACAACTCCGGGGTAGAAAAGGTACATGACATCGAAGGAACGACAACTCCCTGTAGAAATAGGTACATGACATCAAAGGAACGACAACTCCAGGTAGAAATAGGTACATGACATCAAAGGAACGACAACTCCAGGTAGAAATAGGTACATTGTATCAAAGGAACGACAACTCCGGGTAGAAATTAGGTACATGACATCGAAGGAACGACAACTCCGGATAGAAATAGGTACATGACATCAAAGGAACAACAGCTCTGGATAGAAATAGGTACAAGACATCGAAGGAACAACAACTCCTGGATAGAAATAGGTACATGACATCGAAGGAACAACAACTCCAGGTAGAAATAGGTACATGACATCGAAGGAACGACAACTCCAGGATAGAAATAGGTACATGACATCAAAGGAACGACAACTCCATGTAGAAATAGCTACATGACATCAAAGGAACGACAACTCCAGGTAGAAATAGCTACATGACATCAAAGGAACAACAACAACAGGTAGAAATAGGTAAATGATATCGAAGGAAAGACAACTCCCTGTAAAATAGGTACATGGCATCAAAGGAACGACAACTCCAGGTAGAAATAGCTACATGACATCAAAGGAACGACAACTCCAGGTAGAAATAGCTACATGACATCAAAGGAACAACAACAACAGGTAGAAATAGGTAAATGACATCAAAGGAACGACAACTCCAGGTAGAAATGGGTAAATAACATCAAAGGAACGACAACTCTGTATAGAAATAGATACATTGTATCAAATGAACGACAACTCCGAGTAGAAATAGGTACATGACATCGAAGGAACAAAAACTCTGGGTAGAAATAGGTAAATGACATCAAAGGAACGACAACTCCAGGTAGAAATGGGTAAATGACATCAAAGGAACGACAACTCCAGGTAGAAATAGCTACATGACATCAAAGGAACGACAACTCCAGGTAGAAATAGGTTAATGACATCAAAGGAACGACAACTACAGGTAGAAATGGGTACATGACATCGAAGGAACGACAACTCCAGGTAGAAATAGCTATATGACATCAAAGGAACACACAACTCCAGGTAGAAATAGGTAAATGACATCAAAGGAACGGCAACTCCAGGTAGAAATGGGTAAATGACATCAAAGGAACGACAACTCTGTATAGAAATAGATACATTGTATCAAATGAACGACAACTCCGAGTAGAAATAGGTACATGACATCGAAGGAACAAAAACTCTGGGTAGAAATAGGTAAATGACATCAAAGGAACGACAACTCCAGGTAGAAATGGGTAAATGACATCAAAGGAATGACAACTCTGTATAGAAATAGATACATTGTATCAAATGAACGACAACTCCGAGTAGAAATAGGTACATGACATCGAAGGAACAAAAACTCTGGGTAGAAAAAAGGTAAATGACATAAAGGAGCGACAACTCCGGTTATACATAGGTACATGACATCAAAGGAACGACAACTCGGGGTAGAAATGGGTACATAATATCGAAGGAACGACAACTCCAGGTAAAATTAGGTAAATGTCATCAAATGAACGACAACTCCGGGAAGAAAAAGGTACATGACATCAAAGGAACGACAACTCGGGGTAGAAATGGTTACATGACATCAAAGAAACGACAACTCGGGGTATCTCTACAATCTCTTGAAAGATACCAAAGGAACGACAACTCCGTGTAGAAATACATTTTGTAGGTACATTACATTGAATGAGCAATTTTGACACCAAAAATGTACAGATAAATATTGTTTAAATTTGAAACCCGAACTCAAGGTGCACGTGGGTATGTATACACGTATATATGTTCATATATTTATGTGGAGGCTTATATTTACAAACATTTGTGATGTCAAAAATGTGTAGATAATGAGTTGTCATTTTAAAATTAAATACACATGGTGAGTAATCACTAAAGATATAATATGACAAGACGAACATGACAATACAAACTTTCACATTTGCGGGTGTCAGAAATGAATATATACATATGTTGCGGAATAAACATTAGTACCAAGATGATGCCTTACAAATGTAGTTTTCTTTTTAGATATTCATATACATACCTAATATATACATGCATATAAAATATAGACTATGGATCAGTTATGAACTGTCCTCTGGGAGATTACTCATACCTATAGCTGGAATACCTTTCTCTTTGAAGTTCAAATCAGGCATATGTATAAGCTCGGTACTAAATTTGATTCTAAATTTGATACCCAAAACGACAAATATGTCATTAATCCACTGTAAGTTACGTTCAATGCATTTTTTCTTTTTACTTTTTGTCTTTGAGCCAATCCAAATAGCTTGCGTTTTTTCAATATTTGGTTTCAAACCAGAAAACTTAGCGATATCACAAACATATATTACATGAAGATTGGAAACTCCGTCTTTCTTTTTGTTGACAGGCAGCGGGACCTCCGATTTATAGACATTTTCCCTTGGCTAACTTCTTTTAAGTGTATTCTTTTAAACGTGATATTTTACATCAACACAATGTTTAAACATTATATCATGGTTTGATGTGACCAGTTTTCCCGATTGATGTTATTAGATATGATTTTTGAAAGCATGAAAATCAGCAATTTTACCTGGTCTTTCGAAAATTAGACATTCAAAACCGGAAGTGCATTTTGCTTGATCAATATGTAAGTTAAAATATTATTTTTTCTATCCAAAATATTACTCAAACCATCGGAAAATTACTGAACTTTTATAACACATCAAAGTTGTTTATTCTGCTGTATATAACTATTGAAAAGAGTATATTTAAAAAAACCTAAGCACATGCAGAGGTACATCTGCCGATCGTAAAAATGAAATCGGAGTTATCAATCTCTATGTATACATGTATATGTTTCTGACAATATGAAAAAATATGGCGCAATAGGATCTCCTTGTCAACATCCACGCTGAATTTGGAAAAAAATACCACATTGTAGGATACATACTTTAGGATCGTCATTGAATAATTTGATCCATCTTTTCAGAAAAGTTAAAATACGACAAAACATTGTACAGGAATTTCTATGATAGCGAGTCGAAGGCCTTCTCAAAATCAATTAAGAGCAATAGTCCAGGGATATTATTTTCTTTTGCAGAGTGCATTAGATCGTATAGTTGTCTAGTATTGTCTGCAATATTTCTACCTCTAAGAAAACCTTTCTGGTTTTCATGTATTAAAATGTTTAACTTTGGTTTGATTCTTCCCGCAAAACATCTTCAAGTACTCCCTTGGTTCATTCCCTATTTTTGAGATATTGACAAATTATTATTTTTGTAGGCATAATTAAAACTAGTTTACCCAAATCTTTCCAGAAAAATTAAAAAAAAAAAATCTGCAGTAAATCCTCTACCTGGAGATTTGTTATTTTTCATATTATTTAAAACCATGCCTGCCTCCCTAAGACTTATTTCTCCTTGATCAGCATCTTCCCCAGGATCTAACTTTGGAGGATCAGAGATCTCTAATAAACTTTCAAGGTTAACATCAAGGGTCTCATCCCTTGAACTATAAATATTATTGTAATATTTACAACACTCATTCAAGATATCCCTCTGTGTTATGATTTCAGTACCAGAGTTGTCAATCAACTTAGTTATTGTTTCAGTATTGACATAATTTTTCTGTTCTAGGTCAAGGAAATATTTACTTGGTTTTTCTCCTGCTTCAATCCATATCCCCCCATCCTCGATACTCCAGGACTTCCGATCACTTACGATCTCTACACCCCTGGACTATCTCATAGTAAAACTGGAGGCAACAGAATAGAACAGGTAATTTAGTCATTTGATGTACATCAAAAGAGCCGTATAACGGTACACTGTGGTTGACTGTGTGACTTTGATGTTAGGCTTCGCTCTCTCTGTAGTCTTCAAAGGAAATCTTTGCTAGCCTGTGATTGGTCAAATGTTTTCCGCTGAGCTGCCTTCAATTTCACTATGAGATAGTCCAGGGGTGTAGAGATCGTAAGTGATCGGAAGCCCTGGAGTATCGAGGATGATATCCCCCAGGAAAAGTTATTACGATTTAGAATGGCTGCATGCATTTTGATGAACTTACGAGCGCCGAAGACGCGAGATTTAGGTGTTTGCCAGGGGAAAATATTACGTTTTAGAATGGCTGAGATGAGTTTTACGACCCCCTCTCACCCACCTCCCCCCCCCCTACCTACCCCGCTTCTTACGCCCCAGGAAATAGATAAATTTAGTAGGAGACAAAAATAAATCTTAAGCACTAAGCAGCAAATGCACGAATTGTGTTAGGATTTGACCTAACTGATTTTTTTTCTGAAGTCGCGGCACATGGCTTCTAAGATGCAACTTAAAACTGTAAACGAATGCGCCTTCTAAACCTAATTGTTGATGACGTCACTGTAGTGAAGTAAATATGGCGCCACGATAGGAAATTATAAGGTAGGTCTCAAACGAAAACATCTTAAAAATGCCTTTTTGACACTGTACCAATTTAAACACCTTAACATATTCGGAATTTACATTAGCACATTTGACGTCGAATTACATATTAAGGCCGCGTTAGGTGATAGCCTAGTGAGGAACAGCGAAAATCACTTGTGTTGTCTTCACGATTGTTTGAGTTGTATGCTGACTGTTATCAATCTCCAATAAGTTTGTTTTGATTTTATGTTTGTTTTGATTTCAGAAATTAGAAATGTAATACCATGACAAGTTTCCGAGCAACGCCTATCAGCAATGATATTACCAAAATTGTCCGGAATCACTATAATCCACAGCCAGGTATTAAAAAGATAAAGTTTCGGTGTCTATTTAGGCCTAAAAAAACTAAAATCACTTTCTGAAGAACAAAATATTGGTTCTAAGTAGGCCTGCACCATGCATGATGAGTGTGATGTAAATTTTCCCCTTGTCTATACACAACTGAAATCACTTTGATCTGTACAAGACTCCAGATGTTTTTCAACTACTTGATTATTTCTTTATTTGCTTCTTTTACTAGTATATATATATAAAGTTAATTTTAAAGGGACAATTAGTCAGGGAGTACATTGAAACCTCAATTTACGTAGAAAATAAACCTGTTCTAATGAAAGTTGACTAGTTGTTTAAAATCACTGTGAAATATCCACTTGGCCTACATGATAAGTATAGCTTAATATCTACATGGTCTATTTTAAAAGTTACCATCTAAATGGAATCTAGTTCTTGGTAAATGAGTAGGTATTTAAACTATACATTGATGTGATATATCTACCAGTCCAAAGAACCACAGTGATTTGCAAATTAGATACTAGCATCAGTCTAGTACATGTTTTCACTACAGATATAAAGCTCTGTATTTTTACCATTTTGACCTTTCTGCGTCTCTGAATCTATTTTGTCTTGGTGTTATAGCCAAACCGTACAAATTCACCAAAGTATGGAACAGAACAAACACAAATCTGCTGGAGGAACGTCCCAAGATGTTGTGGGAACGTCATTATCTCCGTCGCCAGAGCAACCTTCACAAGGGCTTCCATAGCTTACCCTGGGAACCTTACAATGACATCGGAGGAGACGTTGTCCTTGACCCTTACGACCTTGTTCTAAAAACACTTAAAAATAGTCTGGATGATCAGGTATAAGTTATGAGCAATATGTGCTAAGGGTATTAAAAAAACAAAAGTACTGGTAAGTCATATGAACAAGGAATTTCTAAAAGAATTAAGATTAAACTACAGTAAAACCTTCCTAATAGCAGTGACCAACAATTTACATTTAAGAACACCTGTTTAATCAACCTCGATACTCCAGGGGTTCAGATCACTTACGATTTCTCCATCACTGGACTATCTCATGGTGAAACTTGAGGCAACAGAACAGAACAGGTAATTTTAGTTCTTTGATGTACATCAAAAGAGCTGTATAACACTACACTGTGGTTGACTGTGTGGCTTTGAAGTTGAGCGTCACTCTCTCTCTGCAGTCTTCACAGAAAATTTTTGTAGGCCTGTGATTGGTTCAGATTTGTTTCCCTGAGCTACCTTCAGTTTTACAATGAGATAGTCCAGGGGTGTAGAGATTGTAAGTGATCCTAACCCCTGGAGCATTGAGGTAGCTGCTTAATATGACAACTTTTTTATGGAACCCAAATGGCTTTCTATAACAGATTTTGACCTGATTTTAAAGTCCACTTGTCTTCATGTGTTCAGTCTGCATTTTAATTCATATGTCAGATTCAAATTCGATGTATGTGTCAAGATGGGGTCTCAATAATATTGGAAACAAGCAATGTCAATAATAGATGTAGTGATCCAGCCACTTATTAATAATAATTTGGTAAATGAAATTCCTCCTAGCCAAAAGTTTTAACAGTTGATAATTTATGGCTGCAGGTTTGGTCAGCGCCACATAAGCAATTCTACGACGACAAACCCAAGGACTGGAAAAAAATCAAAGTATTACCAGCCATTAAAATTGAGGAAGAGGTAAGTACATATATCAGTTTGTATATGACACTTATCTCCCCTTATTTATTAATTTGATTTTGATGTGATTATTCTGTATTTGCATATTACAGAGTTATCTGCCCCTACGGGTAGGTATTGATTGTGATGTTGTGTGTTTTCGAGCGTAACGTCATATTTTACGGAGAAAACGATGTGAATTGCGGTCACAAAATAATGACGTAACAATCGATACCTACCCGCAAGGGAGCTAACTCTGTAATATGCAAAGACGGAATATGTATTTTGGACAAAAAATAACTTTTTTCTGTCTTTAACACATATTCACCCTGTGTAATGTTGTGAGAGGGTTTGAGGAACTCACTTTCCTCTTACATCTTGTATTTAGTTTTGATACAACGTCTGTTCTGTTCTAAATTTTTATCTCAACTTTCACATGTTACCAGAGAATGGCAATGGAATGGAAGAATCTTTTATATATTAAAAACTAAATTATCTCCCTTTGACTATACTTTTGCCATCTAACCTTTCTAAATTCTACACAACACACGACTTTTATACTGATCGGGTGGAATGCGGAATGCATGTGTCTTTGGCAGTATGCTTCATGATTTTCAATACAATAATGATGAGATAAAGATCCTAAGGAATGACTTGATTGCAGGCTGACCACTCCAGTTCTACAGACGAGGAGAAGCAGGAAGAGTTAGCAGCCAACTTGGTCCTAAATGGCTATAAAAAAGTCAGAGAGAAATTAGCAGAGAATGCCAAGGTCATACGAAATGTGAAAGGAGGCCAATCTTACGAGGAACATGTCCGACATCAACAAGTAAGTATGTGAAAGGAGGTCTCCCTGACCACCACCCCCACATTATACCTCTTAATTCATAAAAGGATAATAAGTTAATGCCAATAAAACTTGTTTTAATGTAATTTATGTAGGTAGACTATGTTTCATATCTATATCTTTATATGACTGATCAAATATCAAAGAAACACAATTTAACAAAGCATGACAATTTATTGACTCATGCCCTATCCGGGCCTCAAACTCACGATATGACTGATCTATAGATATGTACAACTTGTTTTTATGTAATTTATGTAGGTAGACAATGTTTCATTTCTATATCTTTATATGACTGATCTATAGATATGTACAAAGAGACTGATTACAGAGAGGTGATGCGTTAAGTCTAATCTTGTGGCACATTAATTTATGTTATTTTTGGACTACTGTAAATAGCAATGATGTAGCTTAATTCAAGCATACAACAATATAATGGATAGTGGTGTTCCGATTAATGAAGTTCGTCGAGTATCGTTGGTTTGAGGTATTTGATCAATTAATCGAGTAAGAAAACTGTAATCCAGTTTCATCGGAATTTTCCAACACTATGATAAACCAAAGTATAACGTTAGCTGATCAGTAAAATATGTGAAAAAATCATAGCCAACATGTGAAATTCATTCCTTTGTGTGTGGTTGTCACTCATATCATTTCAAATTTCAAGCATCTATACGAATTGAAGAGCGCATAAGCACTACGTAGTAATGTAAACGTTCATATGAGTATGATTTGTGAAGAAAATAAGCCACATGAAAACATCCCTTAGAGGCCTTGATATCGTAAGCCTTTGAAAGGAATTTTATATGAGCCTTGTTTATACATTAAGGAAAAAAATAATCATTTTTAATCAATCATTGATTGGTTAAAACAAAACTGATGATCGACCATGAAATTTCAACCAATTCCCAACAACAATCTTGGATGAACAAGGTTTGTATGGTCAGGGTCATTTGTTTTAATTGTGCTTACATCAGTAATTTTAAAAGACTTTTTTGGTAGAAATATATTGAATCTTATATCTTATTACAACAGTCGTTTAACATAAAGAACGCCCATTTTCAACTCAAATTGAATGTCTTTGTTGTTACTTAAGATGTACTATGTCTTACGAGCTTTGTCATGGTGTTTGCTCTGTATGATATTTATTATGATGTCTTTACTGTTTGTCAAAGGATAGATGAGCAATTTCAGTACGTTTGGTGTTTAATTTTGTATTTGAACTAAAGATTTTTTCCCTCTACTGCTTTTGCATATTACAGAGTTTTGTGTCCACGTAGGTAGGAATTTATTGCTTTGTCACGTTTTTATGAGGAAACGTCTCATAATTATCGGAGAAAACCATGTTAATTCATATGTTTAAAAATTAGGATGTCGCAATCGATACCGACCCAAAAGGGAAATATTAAACTCTGTAATATGCAAAGACAGAATAATTCTACGGTCCAAATATTGAAATTTTTGTAATATATGCAAAGACAGAATAATTCTACGGTCCAAATATTGAAATTTTTGTAATATGCAAAGACAGAATAATTCTACTATCCAAATATTGAGATGTTTGTGGATGTTTTAGGAGCTGCAGCAGAAAGGCGATGATGAGGCCCAACAGGACAATGACATGGTAGTGATGTCGATCCGAGATCTACAGATGGGACTAGTACACATGGCCGAGTCCGACTCCGACTCCTCTAACGACGACACCATGTCTGCAGAACAGGAGAGGATCGCGTCCAATGTAATGAGGAGGATGACTAGGATTCGCAAGTCGTTAGCGTTGCCGTCCGAGGTGGATATCGATGGTTTTAGTTCCCAGCTACCGTCTATCACAGAAGGGGACTCTGACGCTGATCTGGAGGAGAGTCCAAGTATCAATCCACTGATAAAGATATCTAGTGGTATCACGTAGGTTTCATATTAATACCGTAAAGCAGGTCATTTTTATGAGGATGATATTTTTTGTGATTCCAATTTAATCCACACAATGTTAACAGTTAGCCTTCTATAAATCATATACATTTTTTGTACATTATAAGATCTCAAACTGTGACTGGCATTCCCCACTTGTTGAACTGATCACATGGTCCCGGCCATACCTCAGTATATTTTATCTAATATAGCCCTAGATAGCTTGAACCATTATTAATTGATAGCCTTATTCTTCGAAAAGAAATGTATCCAGTTTTCTTCCAATACATGGTATTTAAACATGTATACATTTACCAGGAGTTTGGTTCCTTTGATATTGTTTTCTACAGTATTTTATACTGCATTTTTAGGTCACCAGACCATAGTTCATGATGACATATTGCGATAGTCTGTTGTCGTGCGTCGTCCGCATTAACATTTCCTTTTGAAGGCGAAAGCTTGAGTAAATATTAACCCTATTTAATGAAATTTCATCGAAAAAATAAGAGCTGTAACTCCTGAGCCAGGTTATGAAACTTAATGAAACTTTGTATGTAGACTAAAATTGGAAAGATCGCGAACAAGTTTAAAAATCAGCCTGATTCGACAGCATTTTATGGAGTTATTGTCCTTTTCACTAATAATTATTACTGTTCTTTGTGAACATGATAACTTAAGTAAATATGAACCCAGCTTAACGAAACTTTGTAAGTATAGACTAACATTGGAAAGATCTCGGACCAGTTCGAAAATCAGTGTGATTCTACGGTAATTTACTGAGTTATTGCCCTTCGTACTAATTATTATTATTGGTCCTTGTGAATGTGTTAACTTGAGTAAATATATATTGTCCTTTGCACTAACAATTATTAAATCTTGTGAACATGATAATGCGAGTGAATATGCACCAAGCATATTGAAACTTTGTATGTAGACCTATTAGATGTATGTTCCAATTTCGTAAACAAAAGAATCAGTTGGCTAGTAAATGACATTACTAATTTGTATCAAATATCAAGGGACTGTTTAGGCCCAAGGGACCTCTTGTTATTTGTTTCTATCCAATATTATTATAATATCAAATCACTCTTATAAATACATAAAATGCTGTAAAAACAGGAGATCATATTTCATTGGTTTGTTGTAATTTGATATTCATAATGTCGCTGACCAACCTGCATGTTGAGTTAAAGGTTTTACTGTATACTAGTATATAGCTAGTCACTCTGAAGTCACTCAAATATTGAAAGATAAAAATTGGGCACATATTGCCAAATAATCCAAAATATAACTAATTTTTTTAACTCATTCTTGGTTTCTGTACTGATTCTTATTTATAGAGAAAAGAAAGAGAGAATTCGCCGAGACCACTTGTTGTACTTGGAGTGTCTCTACACAGTTATAGTTTCCATTCATAACATGAAAGGCCGTGACCTCAAGTCAAAGGTAAGCTGGTGATGACCTTGAGTCTGTAGAAAGGTTTTGACCTTAAGTTAAAGGTAAGCTGGTGGTGACCTTGAGCCTGTAGAAAGGTGTGACCTAATTAATTCAAAGGTACATTGGTGGTAACATTGAGTCTGTAGATAGGTTAAATTTTGTGACCTTGATTCAAGGGTAAGCTGGTGTTGACCTTGAGTCTGTAAAAGATTGTGACCTCAAGTCAAAGGTAAACTGGTAATGACCTTGAGGCTAGAAAGGTTGTGACCTCAAGTCAAAGGTAAGCTGGTGGTGACCTTGAGTCTGTAGAAAGGTTGTGACCTCAAGTCAAAGGTACATTTGTGGTGACCTTGAGTCTGTAGAAAGGTTGTGACCTCAAGTCAAAGGTACATTTGTGGTGACCTTGAGTCTGTAGAAAGGTTGTGGCCTTAATTCAACGTTATACACTTTTGATGTCTAATGATAGTCCATACATTTTGATTGATAAACTTATAAGTCAATTTTATTATAATATGTATTTTCATTGAGTTTCTTTTGTTTTTTCATACTTACATATGTTAATAATTGTTTCATAGAATTTTATGTCAATGTAAAAAAACACAACTGTCGTCATTCTGATAATGATCTATGGCAGATTCCGCTGTCTCTGGATGCTGTGAAGGCACTCAAAAAGTTCTACAACCCGGCCCACCTACCACCCGTTCACACCGGAGACAGGGAAAGTAAGCTCAACTATCTGGCCATGTAAGTATAATCAAACCTGAAACAGCAAAGATGTTTTTTTTTACACATGTCAAATTGTGATCAATAGAAAGTGGTCATATTAAACAGGTGATTAGAGATGGTTTACACAGGTTTTACTGTAATTAAAAAACTCAATCGCATGGATGTTTTAGGGAGGGGGCATGAAAAGTTTGTATGACTGAGATTCTTTGAGTTATAAGAGTTTGAGTTGACTGGGATGTTAAAATAGGTGGTTCATGTACTGAGGTGGTCACCAGTGATAGGCTCTAAGTGAAAATTTTGTTAATTAAATATATTATAAATAAATTATTTATTAAATAGCTACAGTATTATGTCATGTTACATATACCCAAGGATATCTCAGTTTTTAAATTTTATTTTGTAGCCACCGATTTCATTCCAAGCTACAGAAGTTTTCTGAGACGACGGTAGACTCGAGTACTGATGGAGGTACCCAGCAACCCAAACTTCCTGAGATTAGTACTCCTCGTAAGGTTATGATACAGGAACCACCACCGGGTCCGTCTACAAACTCTAATCCATCAAAGCTCTTCGCTGGCAGGAGGTGAATACTACTGCAATTCTACTTATAGTGATAATTCTCACACAGAAGTTTTGTAATTTCTCACCCGCTCTATCTGTCTTTATGTCTTTATAAAGAGGAGAAAACTATATAGGGTTCTGCAATGTCCCCTATTATTGGAGTTATTACTATATTTGTGCAGTACAGGGTATGAGTCATCCATTCTGACGACAGCTCTAGCTTGGTTCTTCTTATAGTGCTTGTAACAGGAGAGGAGAAAATGAAGCGGCCAGACCGGGATTCCAACTTGGAACCATCCGAATACTAGCCGAGTGCTCTACCGACTGAGCTACCTGGTCACCGATGATCGACCCAGTCCAATCCCGCTACACTCCTCCCTCCTTTCTCGAAGTCTTCTCCCTCGAAGACACACTAGACCCTTCCAAACACCACCACCGTGGGTTATTTAGTTGGGCGCCAATTCTGTAACAGGAGAGGAGAAAATGTAGCGGGATTCAAACCCTTTACATATTTCTGTACATTATCTAAATATTTGTTAAAAATCACAACTTTTGGAGCATGTGAAAACATAAAATCTTTTTTTAATTGGAAATCTATCAGGATGACGATGGAAGCAATTTTGTCAGCTAATAAATAATATACATAAAATCTACTTTATCTTTCCGGGTGCTGATGGAAGCGATTTTGTCAGCTAATATGTAATATGTATACATAAAATATATTTTTTCACAAAATTTATCCAGGTGCTAATGGAGGTAATTTTATCAACTAATACATAATATACATAAAATCTACCTTAATAGGAAATCTATCCGGGTGCCGATGGAGATGATTTTGTCAGCTATTCAGGAGAAGAAAAGAGTCATCGTTGAGACATGGGAAGATTTGGTAAACTTGCAGATAACACAGCATAAGGTCTTGCCAGCAATGGGCATTCAGGCCAATCTTATCCTCAAGGCAATGCATTGGAAGTAGGTGAATTAGTTAATGTCTAGGCTTTCTTCTCAAACATATTGTTACAGTCATGTCATTACTCCAGTATTAGAAAGAGGCCTAATTACCTAGCTGATATTGGATCTATTAATATATACAACACTTGCTCAATTTAGCTCTGATTTATTACCTTTTATGGGTAAATTTCCCCTCAAGGAATAAATTCCCCTTTGCCTAAAATTCCCCTGAAGATTTAAAAATTCTCCATTTGAACCTAAAAAATGACCGTTTTTGAAACACAATTTCCCCTGTGACTTATTTTTCATTATTTTTTTTTTATTATTTTGTTTGCAAATTTCTTCATATTTATCATATAGCTACTGCATATTTTATGATAAACTCAAATTTTTCATTATTGAGCTTAAAATTTTGTTTTAATAAATCAGAAAATAAAATTAATTGTTTTACAGTACTTTTTCGTCAAAATGAATATAATTTTTGACGTAAATAAGAAGATTCAAATTCCCCTATATTTCGCCAAACTTTTCCAAACTTTTCCCCTATTTCGAAAAAAGGGTAATTTATCCCAAAACCTAGATTGATCCCTGATACACATCACTTGCTCAAACACTTACCCAATTTGCTTCCCAAAGCCATCCATTTTAACAAAAAAAATAAAATTGTTGTACTTGAAATACATGCATTTAGTACATGCCTGCAGATTCAATTGTAATAGAAGACCTAAAGATTTGAAACAGTATATTTATAATTTGTTTCAAGATGAAGAAGCTACTATATATTGATGTGGATAAACAGTACATTAGGTTTTAAAACAGAAGGCAGCATTTACTACCTGGAGAAGCCAAAAATGCCAAATTTTCTTCCAAATGTCTGAAATCAAGTGATCTCATAATGCCCCTGGGCTAATTTTTTTTCTCTTGTACAGAAAGACAGGAACGGGAAATAGTAATCTGCCCTCAGGAGGATCCAACGCCTCCGCTGGTTCTCCGGGACGGACCCACACTCCTCATCATGATGATCCAGTAACGCCGTACGGTATGGAAAAAAAGGAAGCTCCTCCAACCAAAAAACTACCTATATGGCAGCAGGTGGCCAGCGAGAAATATCCCAAAACTACTCCAGCTAAAAAGTAAGTCAGGGAGCAATACCCCAAAAACTACTCCAGCTAAAAAGTAAGTCGGTGAGAAATACCCCAAAACTACTCCAGCTAAAAAAGTAAGTCAGGGAGAAATACCCCAAAACTACTCCAGCTAAAAAGTAAGTCAGTGAGAAATACCCCAAAACTACTCCAGCTAAAAAGTAAGTCAGTGAGAAATACCCCAAAACTACTCCAGCTAAAAAGTAAGTCAGTGAGAAATACCCCAAAACTACTCCAGCTAAAAAGTAAGTCGGTGAGAAATACCCCAAAACTACTCCAGCTAAAAAGTAAGTCAGGGAGAAATACCCCAAAACTACTCCAGCTAAAAAGTAAGTCAGTGAGAAATACCCCAAAAACTACTCCAGCTAAAAAGTGTGTCGGAGAGAAATACCTCAAAACTACTCCAGCTAAAAAGTAAGTCAATGAGAAATACCCGAAAACTACTCCAGCTGAAAAGTAAGTCAGTGAGAAATATCCCAAAACTACTCCAGCTAAAAAGTAAGTCAGTGAGAAATACCCCAAAACTACTCCAGCCAAAAAGTAAGTCAGGAGAAATATCCCAAAACTACTCCAGCTAAAAAGTAAGTCAGGGAGAAATACCCCAAGACTACTCCAGCTAAAAAGTATGTCGGAGAGAAATACCTCAAAACTACTCCAGCTAAAAACTAAGTCAGGGAGAAATACCCCAAAACTACTCCAGCTAAAAAGTAAGTCAGGGAGAAATACCCCAAAACTACTCCAGCTAAAAAGTAAGTCAGGGAGAAATACCCCAAAACTACTCCAGCTAAAAAGTAAGTCAGTGAGAAATACCCCAAAACTACTCCAGCTAAAAAGTAAGTCAGTGAGAAATACCCCAAAACTACTCCAGCTAAAAAGTAAGTCAGGGAGAAATACCCCAAAACTACTCCAGCTAAAAAGTAAGTCAGTGAGAAATACCCCAAAACTACTCCAGCTAAAAAGTAAGTCAGTGAGAAATACCCCAAAACTACTCCAGCTAAAAAGTAAGTCAGGGAGAAATACCCCAAAACTACTCCAGCTAAAAAGTAAGTCAGGGAGAAATACCCCAAAACTACTCCAGCTAAAAAGTAGGTCAGAGAGAAATATCCCAAAACTACTCCAGCTAAAAAGTAAGTCAGGGAGAAATACCCCAAAACTACTCCAGCTAAAAAGTAAGTCGGAGAGAAATACCCCAAAACTACTCCAGCTAAAAAGTAAGTCGGAGAGAAATACCCCAAAACTACTCCAGCTAAAAAGTAAGTCGGAGAGAAATACCCCAAAACTACTCCAGCTAAAAAGTAAGTCGGAGAGAAATACTCCAAAACTACTCCAGCTAAAAAGTAAGTCGGAGAGAAATACCCCAAAACTACTCCAGCTAAAACGTAAGTCAGTGAGAAATACCCCAAAACTACTCCAGCTAAAAAGTAAGACGGGGAGAAATACCCCAAAACTACTCCAGCTAAAAAGTAAGTCAGTGAGAAATACCCCAAAACTACTCCAGCTAAAAAGTAAGTCAGGGAGAAATATCCCAAAACTACTCCAGCTAAAAAGTAGGTCAGAGAGAAATATCCCAAAACTACTCCAGCTAAAAAGTAAGTCAGGGATCGGAGAAATACCCCAAAACTACTCCAGCTAAAAAGTAAGTCGGAGAGAAAAACCCCAAAACTACTCCAGCTAAAAAGTAAGTCGGAGAGAAATACCCCAAAACTACTCCAGCTAAAAAGTAAGTCGGAGAGAATTACCCCAAAACTACTCCAGCTAAAAAGTAGGTCGGGGAGAAATACCCCAAAACTACTCCAGCTAAAAAGTAAGACGGGGAAAAATACCCCAAAACTACTCCAGCTAAAAAGTAAGTCAGTGAGAAATACCCCAAAACTTCTCCAGCTAAAAAGTAAGTCAGTGAGAAATACCCTGAAACTACACCAGCTAAAAAGTAAGTCAATGAGAAATACCACAAAACTACTTCAGCTAAAAAGTAAGTCGGGGAGAAATATCCCAAAACTACTCCAGCTAAAAAGTAAGTCGGTGAGAAATACCCCAAAAACTACTCCAGCTAAAAAGTAAGTCAGAGAGAAATATCCCAAAACTACTCCAGCTAAAAAGTAAGTCAGGGAGAAATACCCCAAAACTACTCCAGCTAAAAAGAAGGTCAGTGAGAAATATCCCAAAACTACTCCAGCTAAAAATAAGTCAGGGAGAAATATCCCAAAACTACTCAAGCTAAAAAATATGTCTGAGAGAAATACCCCAAAAATACTCCAGCTAAAAAGTAGGTCAGGGAGAAATATCCCAAAACTACTCAAGCTAAAAAGTATGTCTGAGAGAAATACCCCAAAACTACTTCAGCTAAAAAGTAAGTTGGGGAGAAATACCCCAAAACTACTCCAGCTAAAAAGTAGGTCAGAGAGAAATATCCCAAAACTACTCCAGCTAAAAAGTAAGTCAGAGAGAAATACCCCAAAACTACTCCAGGTAAAAAGTAAGTCAGTGAGAAATACCCCAAAACTACTCCAGCTAAAAAGTAGGTCAGAGAGAAATATCTCAAAACTACTCCAGCTAAAAAGTAAGTCGGTGAGAAATACCCCAAAACTACTCCAGCTAAAAAGTAAGTCAGGGAGAAATACCCCAAAACTACTCCAGCTAAAAAGTAAGTCAGGGAGAAATACCCCAAAACTACTCCAGCTAAAAAGTAGGTCAGAGAGAAATACCCCAAAACTACTCCAGCTAAAAATTAAGTCAGGAAGAAATATCCCAAAACAACTCCAGCTGAAAATTAAGTCAGGAAGAAATATCCCAAAACAACTCCAGCTAAAAAGTAAGTCAGTGAGAAATACCCCAAAACTACTCCAACTAAAAAGTAAGTCAGGGAGAAATACCCCAAAACTACTCCAACTAAAAAGTAAGTCAGTGAGAAATACCCCAAAACTACTCCAGCTAAAAAGTAAGTCAGTGAGAAATATCCCAAAACTACTCCAGCTAAAAAGTAAGTCAGGGAGAAATACCCCAAAACTACTCCAGCTAAAAAGTATGTCGGAGAGAAATACCCCAAAACTACTCCAGCTAAAAAGTAAGTCAGTGAGAAATACCCCAAAACTACTCCAGCTAAAAAGTAAGTCAGTGAGAAATACCCCAAAAACTACTCCAGCTAAAAAGTAAGTCGGTGAGAAATACCCCAAAACTACTCCAGCTAAAAAGTAAGTCGGTGAGAAATACCCCAAAACTACTCCAGCTAAAAAGTAAGTCGGAGAGAAATACCCCAAAACTACTCCAGCTAAAAACTAAGTCAGGGAGAAATACCCCAAAACTACTCCAGGTAAAAAGTAGGTCAGAGAGAAATACCCTGAAACTTCTCCAGTTAAATTGTAAGTCGGAATAAATACCCCAAAGCTACCAGCTAAAATGTAAGTCAAACTGGGGAGAAATATTCCAAAACTACTCTAGTATACAAAATAAGATTGGCACTTCCATGCTTTGTCCCCATTAGATATTGATTTGCAATTGAAAAAAGTATTCAAAAATTTAAAGATCTTTGCTTTGCGTTTTCTATTTTTGCACTTAAATTGCGAAAAAAAAACAAAAACAAAAAACGCAAAAAAAACCTTGATAATTAATGATATAATTAAAGGGACAATTCAGTGAGGCTTGTTCCGTTACATAACCACGAAGCAAAATATGGTATAAATATATTGTTCTACATTCCTTATGTAACATATGACAAGAAATATTGACAAATTTCATGGCATTGTTAAGTATTGTGATTAATACCATTGAAATTCCAAATCGTTAATCAATACGATTAAGCAGGTACAACATGTACGCTGTACCCATACCCGAGCCGAAGTCACACACGATAAACAAATACAAAATGCAATACATAGCCACTGAGGAGTTGATAAATTTGGTTTTTAGACAGGTGCATGCATCTAATAAGGTAAACAAACTACTGTAAGAGTGATTTTGAGTAGTTCGATCAAGGATCCAGACAAAAAATTCTTTAAGACACTGGTAAGGGCCAGGTTTCAGCATACAAGACATCGACCACTATGTGTAATGGCGGACAGTAAGCGATTTTGAACATTTCACATACATTTTACTACAGTGGGATTTCTATTAGAACTGGCTTGTTTCCAATATACATTGTATGTACAAATTTAAAATTAAATGTACTCTTAGACTGAATTGTCTCTTTAAAAAAATGTATTTGTTTCAGAAATACCACCACGAAAGATGTGGGGAATCTCGCCTTTAAAAACAGGAAGAAATTAAATAAAATGCGATCTACTGTCCAACAGGAACTGGAGGCCTCGCTCCAAAAAATAGAGAGGTAGGTAATTATAGTGAAATGTGACATGAAAATGATCATTAAATTGACAAATCTGATAACCGATACAGCGAGGTTTAATGACAAAAACAGCATCAGGTGTGAAACAAAAAAGATTTCATAATACATACACAGCAGAAACTTGATCAGGTGTGAAAGAAAAAAAGATTTCACAATACAGCAGAGGTAGGAAATGCTGTGAGAATGCAATTATTTGATTCAGACTATGAGAGTCACTGTCAACATGGGAAATTAATGCGAGGGTATTTTTATTACACTATGCGAAGTCTTTTTCACCATGATTTCCACCCAACGTAAAACTTTGTGAATATTTAGCCTACATCACCCGAAGTTAGATACATCGTGAAAATATTCACAGATGCAAAATGTTTGCATCCACAAGTCACAAAATTGAGGTGCTCACAAATAATCCCTTTCTCATTCGAGTATATCTGATAAGATATTTAGAGTAGAGTCGCTGATTTCTATGTTATTATACACTAGTAATACTAATGATGTCTGTTACAAATGAATGCTGTAAACAAAGGAACAAAAATAATGTTGTAATTATCTACATTGTACACCACACAGGGAACAAATGGTATCCTTTAAGATGAAGTACCAGGTATTTGACGACCTCAGCCCACTTTTCCGTGAACACGTTATCAACATGAGGAGAGGCAAGACAAATATGGCGCGGAATGTTGACGTACACCATGTGCCTCCTTCTAAATGGTCAGTTATACCGTAACTAAAGCGATGTTATTTGATTTGATTAAGAACTATGTACAATATAACTTGTCTAAACAAGACACCTATCTAATCTGACATATTAAATCGTGTTTTCCAACATAATTTAAAGAAATGAAACCTGCACAACCAGGAAACCTTACTATACTGACCAAATGTGCTGGTCCCTGTGACATATCCGGTTTAGACTAGAACGAATATACGGACCCAGTCTACTACCTTTCAGATATAGACTTGGTGAACAATTTTCCTTCGAAAAAAACCCCAACATTTCATATGTGAAAAAATTATATCTGGCTGTGAATTTGATATCTGTTGTCTACTAGATACGCGATATAAAACAAGTACGATAAAATGCATACAAATGTTTAGATAATGGTTTGTATAGTTATTAATTTGCTTTGTTAGCAGTAAAAGGTACCAATTGTAGCTCTAAAGACAGCACTAGATTCTCTCTAGAATTCTTTAGAGTTACAAAATTGTACCTAAGTTTAGGCAAGTTATACACTGTACATGTATGAGCTTGAGTTACTTTGTTAAATCTAGCAAGTGTGAAATAAATACCATACACAACACTGACAAAGGATGTGACATTTATCTATGAAGATTATCTTACACTAATCTACATTGAACTGTACAATACTGTGTAGGTAATCAGAATTTGCGGGAGTAAAATTTCGCAATATATATAACTTTTTCGCTGACAGGTTTTACTTTCTCGAATCATCTATGTAGCCTTTGACAGCATTATTATTATGACTATAATACAGATCGATGTACACAAAATTATGACTTTGATAAAAGTGTGTCAGGTATTAAGTTTAGTGAATTTGGATAGCCCCACATATATTAAGTATCAAAATATGAAAGGGAGTGGTTTTACAGTATTGTACAATATTGTGTGATCACTGCTGAAGTACAATGATCTTGATATAATTGTACTACAGGTACGATGAACTTGATATAATTGTACTACAGGTACGATGAACTTGATATAATTGTCCTCCAGGTATGATGAACTTGATATAATAGTGCTCCAGGTACGGTGAACTTGATATAATTGTACTACAGGTACGATGAACTTGATATAATTGTCCTCCAGGTATGATGAACTTGATATAATAGTGCTCCAGGTACGGTGAACTTGATATAATTGTCCTCCAGGTATGATGAACTTGATATAATAGTGCTCCAGGTACGGTGAACTTGATATAATTGTACTACAGGTACGATGAACTTGATATAATTGTCCTCCAGGTATGATGAACTTGATATAATTGTACTCCAGGTACGGTGAACTTGATATAAAATTGTGCTCCAGGTACGGTGAACTTGATATAAAATTGTGCTCCAGGTACGGTGAACTTGATATAAAATTGTGCTCCAGGTACGGTGAACTTGATATAAAATTATGCTCCAGGTACGATGAACTTGATATAAATGTGCTCCAGGTATGATGAACTTTATAGAATTGTGCTCCAGGTACGATGAACTTGATATAAAATTGTGCTCCATGTACGATGAACTTGATATAAAATTATGCTCCAGGTACGATGAACTTGACATAAATGTGCTCCAGGTACGATGATATTGATATAAGATAGTGCTCCAGGTACGATGAACTTGATATAAATGTGCTCCAGGTATGATGAACTTGATATAATTGTGCTCCAGGTACGATGAACTTGATATAATTGTGCTCCAGGTACGATGAACTTGATATAATTGTGCTCCAGGTACGATGAACTTGATATAATTGTGCTCCAGGTACGATGATATTGATATAAGATAGTGCTCCAGGTACGATGAACTTGATATAATTGTGCTACAGGTACGATGAACTTGATATAATTGTGCTCCAGGTACGATGAACTGAGGGAGAAGACTTATCACTTGTTTGGCCAGTGTGATCCAGACATCAACAACGTCCTCAACAAACTCAGCCAATTTTCTACCATGGATACCAAAACTATTACACATGCAAAGGTAAGCCCCACTTACTTCAAGTTAGTTAATTCCTATTCATCCTGTTACCAGCTGCTTTCTTAAAATATAATGATGTCCCACTCTTTCTGATTTCAATATCTGTTTTTTTTTTTTTTTTTTTTTTTAATGCATGCATCTGTAATGCTATCTGTCTGTGTTTATATTTCTGTACATAGATCTTATTCTGGTGTTATAACACTCTGCTGATTGTGTATGAGATGACCATCGTTATAATGTGACCATTGTTTTCCAGGCGAAGCTGTGTCTGTTGGTGATGTCCCTGCCAGCCTATGATATCCTGAAGATCTGTATGCAGCAGGCAATGAAGGTAGGACACCTGTAGTAGCTGTTGGCTACCTCACTAACTAGCATCATGTATCAGGATTTGTAGATAATTTCATTCTGTAATACTGTAAAACTGCTTATTTCCCAGAGTTCTGACTTATTTCCCCGACTTCCGGCTTATTTTCCTGAGTTCCGGCTTATTTTCCCGAGTTCCCGCTTATTTTCTAGAGTTCTGACTTATTTTCCTGAGTTCCGGGTTATTTTTGTGATTTCACTGGATATTACTATGACTGGTGAAAATTTAAAAACGCCAAAATGTAAGTTAAGTTTACTATAGTTTATAGAGGGAAAACAGATTTTTGAGCATTATTTAGTCATTTGTAATAGAAAATGAGTCAAATGTTGTCAGAATTATCCCTATAAGAGGCCATTGAATCCTATAAACAAATTAGAAGTGTCAAAAATCTTCTTCTGGAATTCTTCAAATGGTAGAATCAAATACTTTTCATAGATACATGGTAGTAAGGTCTTAAGGTCCTTTACAAAAATTGTGAATTATATGACCCTGGGGTCTAATGTTTCCCCCTGGGGAGGGGGTCAAGTTTACTATAGTTTTTATAGGAAAAACACATTTATGAACATTATTTGCTCAATTTTCTTAGGAAATGAGTCAAACTTTTGATTAGAATTATTAGCCTGAGATATAGAAGTTTAATATCCATATCAGTCCTCACTGACCCCCTGGGGGACCCGAGGGGCGGAACAAAACAGGGTCAAAATGACTAAAATTTCAAAAACAATTCACAGGTTTGTTGGAAGCAAATACTATTCCTATACTAAAAAGTCAAATTTATATAATCACTGACCAACTTCAAGGCCCAGTATATAGTGTTTATATGTCTTTAATTTGTTTCATTATATATTCAAACTCAGGTGACCGTTGAGTCCAATGGGCCTCTTGTTTGTATTTGCTTTAAGACTAGTGTGTTTAAAGATGCTCAACTGCAGACAAATAGTATTTTTTCACTATGAAAAACAGGAGCAGACGATTTAGTATTTTCCTTCAGTTACACCATTACCACCATTGAAAAGTTTGAGCTTCTAATTTTATTTCAAGTTAAAAATATGAAAAATAATTAATTGCATCCCGAAAAAATTCTGTGGCACTATATCTTATATGGAATGAAGTTCTGACTGCGCATGCACTAAAGGCAAAATAAATTATTTTATATTATTTTTTTGTGTTAATTAAGCATACATATACACGATTAAACACCAATTATTGTTCAAATGATTAATATCATTTATGATCTGTCGGCGGTGGAGCATCTTTAAAGCATGTCATCAATGTGAATAGTAAAACCTGTCGTTAAGTCTTTTTACACAGGTTCCCCACTTATCAAAATCACTCAACATTTTGTAAAATACACTTTTTTTATGTGTTTTTGGATATTGTTTCTTTCCTTCTGTGTTTAATCTTGGAAATTTTAACAAGACTGACCAAATGACACCAGTGTTCAGGTGCAGGGCTTATCAACAGATTAAATATGGCTGATAACGGAATTGTGGGTCTATTCAGGTTTTGCATATTACAGAGATACCTCATTTTGGGTGGGTATCCATTATGACATCATTAATTTGTCAGTACAACTTAGGTTAATTTTGTATTAGCGAGTATATATTTTTACATATTTTCAGTATGTATTGGAGACAATCCTACTGGGTGAGCTGAGCATGCTGGTTGACTGGTTGGGCCACAGGAAAATCCCACTAATACTGGACCTTAGTCTGGAATCAACAGCTGATAAAGTCGAGGAAGGCGATAAGGAAAATGCAGAGAACGCAGATGCGGAGAGAGTACAATAAATCTATTAATACTTTATATAAGATAATGAGTGGTAGTTCTGTTTACATTTGAAGAAAATGGTGCTGCGACCAAGAAAACACAGAAGTGAGAAAGTGGAGTGTCTTGTGATGGATATATTTAAATCATGGCTCTGTGACCAGGAAAATGTGGAAGAAACTATAAACATCAGAGGGGGTACATCTCATGGAACATTGTTATTTTTATGAGAAAATGCAAAAATGAGAAAGCTCAGTGACTTCTCTAGGAATGTAATTTTTTATGTTTATAATAATGGTGCTGTGACCAGGAAAATACAGAAATGAGAAATTGCTCATGGAATAATGTTTGTTTATATGTAATAATAATTTATAATGGTGTCATGACCAGGAAAATACAGAAATGAGATATGCAGCCATATCGTAAATGCAGTTTTTATATGAATTACCTATTGATTTTGCTGTAACCTGTGAAAGCTCAATGATATGTTGTAGCATTATTTTATTTATGTGCCGTTAAATATATATGTATTATTAGTATTGCTCTTGTCATAATAATGCAAAAAATGAGGAAGTGCATATATAATTGATCTGATGTACACGTACTTTGTATTTTTGATGTTCTCTCTGTAATGTCGTAATCAGAAGAATGAAGAATAATAAAGTGCAATATTATCTAATCGGCATTACACTTTTTAGTGAGGGGTACATGATGATATATTTGCCGAAGAAAAATCATAATGATATTGCTCTATATTGATGTTCTGACACAGGAACTTACTGAATTGAGCAGCGATATAATAAAATCTTCCATCAGGTTAACAATAGAAATTTGATACAATTTAGACAGCATATGGACTAGGGATGGTATGAAGTGATATGTAGTTGTGACATAACTGTAATTTTAAAATTTTGTATAATATTTGTTAATTTGTCAAGTGCAATATATCTGTTATACTTTTTAATATAATACAGAATAAGATTTATATAAATTTTATAGGTTTATGAATGTTGATGTTATTTATTAAAGTTATCAATAAAATTCCAAACAAAAGAGTATGGACATGATTTTTAATTTAAACAATAGATATTTCCCATCATATAAGGCTGATGTAAGTAAAATACAATCAAATGTCTCATGTAAAAGTCTCTAAACTCATGTAAAAGTCTCTAAAACTTTTCTCTGGTGGTCAGGTGTTAGGACCCTCATCTCTGCTCTCCTGTCTCTCTGACTGCTATGGTATACCCTCATCTCTGCTCTCCTGTCTCTCTCTGACTGCTATGGTATACCCTCATCTCTGCTCTCCTGTCTCTCTCTGACTGCTATGGTATACCCTCATCTCTGCTCTCCTGTCTCTCTCTGACTGCTATGGTATACCCTCATCTCAGCTCTCCTGTCTCTCTCTGACTGCTATGGTATACCCTCATCTCAGCTCTCCTGTCTCTCTCTGACTGCTATGGTATACCCTCATCTCTCTCACTGACTGCTATGGTATACCCTCATCTCAGCTCTCTTGTCTCTCTCTGACTGCTATGGTATACCCTCATCTCTGCTCACCTGTCTCTCTCTGACTGCTATGGTATACCCTCTCTGCTATGGTATACTCTCCTGTCTCTCTGACTGCTATGGTATACCCTCATCTCTGCTCTCCTGTCTCTCTCTGACTGCTATGGTATACCCTCATCTCTGCTCTCCTGTCTCTCTCTGACTGCTATGGTATACCCTCATCTCATCTCTCCTGTCTCTCTCTGACTGCTATGGTATACCCTCATCTCTGCTCTCCTGTCTCTCTCTGACTGCTATGGTATACCCTCATCTCAGCTCTCCTGTCTCTCTCTGACTGCTATGGTATACCCTCATCTCTGCTCTCCTGTCTCTCTCTGACTGCTATGATATACCCTCATCTCAGCTCTCCTGTCTCTCTCTGGCTGCTATGGTATACCCTCATCTCAGCTCTCCTGTCTCTCTGGCTGCTATGGTATACCCTCATCTCTCTCTGTCTCTCTCTGACTGCTATGGTATACCCTCATCTCAGCTCTCCTGTCTCTCTGGCTGCTATGGTATACCCTCATCTCTGCTCTCCTGTCTCTCTCTGACTGACTGCTATGGTATACCCTCATCTCAGCTCTCCTGTCTCTCTCTGACTGCTATGGTATACCCTCATCTCAGCTCTCCTGTCTCTCTCTGACTGCTATGGTATACCCTCATCTCTGCTCTCCTGTCTCTCTCTGACTGCTATGGTATACCCTCATCTCAGCTCTCCTGTCTCTCTGACTGCTATGGTATACCCTCATCTCTGCTCTCCTGTCTCTCTCTGACTGCTATGGTATACCCTCATCTCTGCTCTCCTGTCTCTCTCTGACTGCTATGGTATACCCTCATCTCAGCTCTCCTGTCTCTCTCTGGCTGCTATGGTATACCCTCATCTCTGCTCTCCTGTCTCTCTCTGACTGCTATGGTATACCCTCATCTCTGCTCTCCTGTCTCTCTCTGACTGCTATGGTATACCCTCATCTCAGCTCTCCTGTCTCTCTCTGGCTGCTATGGTATACCCTCATCTCAGCTCTCCTGTCTCTCTCTGACTGCTATGGTATACCCTCATCTCAGCTCTCCTGTCTCTCTCTGACTGCTATGGTATACCCTCATCTCAGCTCTCCTGTCTCTGGCTGCTATGGTATACCCTCATCTCAGCTCTCCTGTCTCTCTGACTGCTATGGTATACCCTCATCTCAGCTCTCCTGTCTCTCTCTGACTGCTATGGTATACCCTCATCTCTGCTCTCTGTCTCTCTGACTGCTATGGTATACCCTCATCTCAGCTCTCTTGTCTCTCTCTGACTGCTATGGTATACCCTCATCTCAGCTCTCCTGTCTCTCTCTGACTGCTATGGTATACCCTCATCTCTGCTCTCCTGTCTCTCTGGCTGCTATGGTATACCCTCATCTCAGCTCTCCTGTCTCTCTCTGACTGCTATGGTATACCCTCATCTCTCTCTCTGACTGCTATGGTATACCCTCATCTCAGCTCTCCTGTCTCTCTGGCTGCTATGGTATACCCTCATCTCTCTCTCTGACTGCTATGGTATACCCTCATGTCTCTCTCTGACTGCTATGGTATACCCTCATCTCTGCTCTCCTCCTGTCTCTCTCTGACTGCTATGGTATACCCTCATCTCAGCTCTTCTGTCTCTCTGGCTGCTATGGTATACCCTCATCTCTGCTCTCCTGTCTCTCTCTGACTGCTATGGTATACCCTCATCTCAGCTCTTCTGTCTCTCTCTGACTGCTATGGTATACCCTCATCTCAGCTCTCCTGTCTCTCTCTGACTGCTATGGTATACCCTCATCTCAGCTCTCCTGTCTCTCTCTGACTGCTATGGTATACCCTCATCTCTGCTCTCCTGTCTCTCTCTGACTGCTATGGTATACCCTCATCTCAGCTCTCCTGTCTCTCTCTGGCTGCTATGGTATACCCTCATCTCAGCTCTCCTGTCTCTCTCTGACTGCTATGGTATACCCTCATCTCTCTCTCTGACTGCTATGGTATACCCTCATGTCTCTCTCTGACTGCTATGGTATACCCTCATCTTTGCTCTCCTGTCTCTCTCTGACTGCTATGGTATACCCTCATCTCAGCTCTCCTGTCTCTCTCTGACTGCTATGGTATACCCTCATCTCAGCTCTCCTGTCTCTCTCTGACTGCTATGGTATACCCTCATCTCAGCTCTCCTGTCTCTCTCTGACTGCTATGGTATACCCTCATCTCTGCTCTCCTGTCTCTCTCTGACTGCTATGGTATACCCTCATCTCAGCTCTCCTGTCTCTCTGTGGCTGCTATGGTATACCCTCATCTCAGCTCTCCTGTCTCTCTCTGGCTGCTATGGTATACCCTCATCTCAGCTCTCCTGTCTCTCTCTGACTGCTATGGTATACTCTCATCTCTGCTCTCCTGTCTCTCTCTGGCTGCTATGGTATACCCTCATCTCTGCTCTCCTGTCTCTCTCTGGCTGCTATGGTATACCCTCATCTCTGCTCTCCTGTCTCTCTCTGACTGCTATGGCATACCCTCATCTCAGCTCTCCTGTCTCTCTCTGGCTGCTATGGTATACCCTCATCTCAGCTCTCCTGTCTCTCTCTGGCTGCTATGGTATACCCTCATCTCAGCTCTCCTGTCTCTCTCTGGCTGCTATGGTATACCCTCATCTCAGCTCTCCTGTCTCTCTCTGACTGCTATGGTATACCCTCATCTCAGCTCTCCTGTCTCTCTCTGACTGCTATGGTATACCCTCATCTCTCTCTCTGGCTGTTATGGTATACCCTCATCTCTACTCTCCTGTCTCTCTCTGACTGCTATGGTATACCCTCATCTCAGCTCTCCTGTCTCTCTCTGACTGCTATGGTATACCCTCATCTCAGCTCTCCTGTCTCTCTCTGACTGCTATGGTATACCCTCATCTCAGCTCTCCTGTCTCTCTCTGACTGCTATGGTATACCCTCATCTCAGCTCTCCTGTCTCTCTCTGACTGCTATGGTATACCCTCATCTCCTCTCTGTCTCTCTCTGACTGCTATGGTATACCCTCATCTCTCTCTGAGCTCTATACCTCATCTCAGCTCTCCTGTCTCTCTGGCTGTATTATACCCTCTCTGTCTCTCTCTGACTGCTATGGTATACCCTCATGTCTCTCTCTGACTGCTATGGTATACCCTCATCTCAGCTCTCCTGTCTCTCTCTGACTGCTATGGTATACCCTCATCTCAGCTCTTCTGTGTCTCTCTGGCTGCTATGGTATACCCTCATCTCTCTCTCTGACTGCTATGGTATACCCTAATCTCAGCTCTTCTGTCTCTCTCTGGCTGCTATGGTATACCCTCATCTCTGCTCTCCTGTCTCTCTCTGACTGCTATGGTATACCCTCATCTCAGCTCTCCTGTCTCTCTGGCTGCTATGGTATACCCTCATCTCTCTCTCTGACTGCTATGGTATACCCTCATGTCTCTCTCTGACTGCTATGGTATACCCTCATCTTTGCTCTCCTGTCTCTCTCTCTGACTGCTATGGTATACCCATCATCTCAGCTCTCCTGTCTCTCTCTGACTGCTATGGTATACCCTCATCTCAGCTCTCCTGTCTCTCTCTGACTGCTATGGTATACCCTCATCTCAGCTCTCCTGTCTCTCTCTCTGACTGCTATGGTATACCCTCATCTCAGCTCTTCTGTGTCTCTCTGGCTGCTATGGTATACCCTCATCTCAGCTCTCCTGCTCTCCTGTCTCTCTCTGGCTGCTATGGTATACCCTCATCTCTCTCTTCTGTCTCTCTGACTGCTATGATATACCCTCATCTCTGCTCTCCTGTCTCTCTCTGACTGCTATGGTATACCCTCATCTCAGCTCTCCTGTCTCTCTCTGACTGCTATGGTATACCCTCATCTCAGCTCTCCTGTCTCTCTCTCTGACTGCTATGGTATACCTCGCTCATCTCAGCTCTCTCTGTGTCTCTCTGGCTGCTATGGTATACCCTCATCTCTCTCTCTGGCTGCTATGATATACCCTCATCTCTGCTCTTCTGTCTCTCTCTGACTGCTATGGTATACCCTCATCTCTGCTCTCCTGTCTCTCTCTGGCTGCTATGGTATACCTACCCTCATCTCTCTCTCTGACTGCTATGGTATACCCTCATCTCAGCTCTCTTCTGTCTCTCTCTGGCTGCTATGGTATACCCTCATCTCTGCTCTCCTGTCTCTCTCTGGCTGCTATGGTATACCCTCATCTCAGCTCTTCTGTCTCTCTCTGGCTGCTATGGTATACCCTCATCTCTGCTCTCCTGTCTTTCCTGAGATGGGATCCATCTTTTCACTGATAATTGCTGAAACCATTAGATGAAGAATCGTAAATATGTGTTCATTTCATATGAGAATGTACAAAATCAGTCCTCGACGGTTTTATTGATTTGGACCTTGGAAAGTGTGATGTTATTAATTTGTGAAACTGGTATGTAATGAGAAATTATGAAAGAAAGGAAATCAATCTTGACGAACAAATCTTACCTGTACTTTGAGCTTGGAGATACAGCTAGGACATTTTAAATCTTGAGTTGTCAGGCCACGTGGTTTGATGACGTAACACATCATAAGCTCCTGTGTAAATCAATTAGAAAAATCACTCACCAATGTTCATCTCTCTATCACAATGAAGCTGGTGTATCCAGAGTAAAACATCCTCGACACGCCAGGGGTTACTATCACTATCGACATATCCATCCCTGGACTATATATGTAAAACTGGAGGCAACAGAACAGATAATTTAGTTGTTTGATGTACATTTACATCAAAAGAGACGTATAACGGTACACTGTGGTTGACTGTGGCTTTGAAGTTGGGCGTCGCTCTCTCGAAGTTGGGCGTCGCTCTCTCTTTAGTTTTCAAAGGAAATCTGCACAAGCCTGTCATTGGTCAGATTTTTTCACTTTATCTGTCTTCAGTTTTATTATGTCCAGGGGTGGATATAACATCAGTAATAGTAACCCCTGTGTTATTGAGAATAAGAGGAAAGGAAAAGACTTAAGATAGGCTATGCCTGATGTCTAATCCTTTCGGCACATAAAATTTTTTGGCAATAAAATAATTTGGAAATTGAAGAGTAAAGGAGAAAAACTCCTTTTCCTGAAGACAGATTACATCAAGTTATTTAAAGAGAAAATCCTAGTTGACTCCTTGTATACAGAAGATTGTATAGTGTATAAATCCAGTCTTGACTCTATCTAGAATGAAGATAGAATATTGACATGATCTATACTGAATACAACTGTAAATTCAACCAGATTCTATCTTTACTGAAGATACTCAATTCAGTCTGACTTGACCTACCCAGAAGATATAATAAGAGAGGTGAGTACCTTTGCTACATGTTCTGTGATTCGATTAAGTCCTGCTAAACAGGTCCAGGAGAGGTCACGACCTTTGACCCCAGTGACCTCTGGTATCGTGTGCATATCCTCTTCATTTATCATCTTGACAACTACAGAATAGCTTCCATGGTAAAATGGTGGACCAACTTTGTAGAGAACTGAAAATATGAAATATTACAAATTACAAATACCTGTACAAAAAGAAATCATATATACATGACATTGTATATTCTGTAATTGCATATTAGTTATCTGCCTTTGCAGGTAGGTATTGATTTTACCGTCATGTGTTTGCGAGTGTAAGGTCATTTTTTTTGATAATATGATACAATACCTGATGTTACTCAATAAAAATCCTTGGTTTCTACAAAATCATCTCTATGTAAAAGAATGAAAACAGAAATCTGAACAGTAGAATATTCTGCCCTTGGCAACAGATTTCGATTCCGTCTTTGCATATTATAAAGTTAGCTCCCTTGTGTGTAGGTATCGATTGTAATGTCATTATCTTGTGAGCACAATTCACATTGTTTTTTCCAAAAAGTGTGACTTATAATCATGGACACATTACGTCACAATCAATACCTACCTGCAAGGGGAGATAACTCTGTAATATGCAAATACAGAATAGCTAAAACTCCAACTTAAAAGTGAGAGAAGAAAGCTCAGTATCAGGAAAGGAGAATACCGGCCTGGTAATATAATGAACTTACTGAAGTCTGTACCAAACTTGAGTCCCGACTTGGGCACCCATCCCAGACTTCTGAAGTAGTGGTAGGCCACATAGTGAGGAAGGAAATCCTTCTGTACCTCACAGAACATCGTCCACATCGACTGTAGGCCGAGTGTCTGAAATAAAACATCACTGAATGTATCAAAAGGTCAAGGCAAATAAATATTACTAAAATATATGATATCACAAAAGTGTCTTTAGACTTAATTCATAGCATCTCATACATTTGCTTGGTTTGTTTCGTCACTGTCTCTTTACACTACTAAACACCATATGAGATGCCTATGAACCGGGAATAAAAACAATTTTTTTTCTCAACAAATACTTATCTTATCAGGTCAATTAAAAGAAACACCAATGTAATTAAAGCTGAATTATTTTTACGATGTCTATTCCTTGCTTTAAGAATGGAAGAATTAGAAGAAATGTATTAAATTTTCATTGAAAAATACAACATCTCATGAAATGATGGCCCACTTCAGAAAGTAAGACTGTAACCCTCGCACCCGCAAGCTATATCGAAGATTGCACCGGCGAATATCAAAGGAAAATCAATCGTCGTCCGTCACGGTCAGTGCACAAACACAAAACACTCACAACTTATTTGCACAAAACCCTGAGTGACTTATCCTTCTCGCATATAAATCCTTGGTTTGTTTAATTAAACGTCCTATTAATAGGCAGGGTAATTAAAGGTTGTGTCTGGTTTAGATGGTGGAGTAAACTCGGATAGACCGGAGAAGAAATTCTGACCAGTGGTCAGTACTTGTCAACTATAGGCCACATGGGATTCTAACTCATGACCCAGAAGTGGATGAACAAAATTCAGTCAAGAATGAAGAGATAAAATTACCCTTTCCATGGTGGAGGAATGCCAAAGTAATTGGATAATACATATTGACCACTTAAATACTGACCAGTGGTCAGCACAGATAATACTAACCTTTCCATTATTGGTGACAATGAGGCAGCCGAGACCAAAGCTAAGGAAGAAAGCCTGAAAAACATACACATTGTACTATAAATTAAAATTACATAAGATACAGCAATTTACATAAAATTACACCAAGGCTCCGGTATGAAATACATGAAAGTAAGTCAAACACGAAAGAAAGTTTGTTTATAGTATCTAACTGATAGTAAACTGTTACTTATAAGCATTGAACGTCTTTCAGTTTGCATTCATAGCAAATATGAATGCCAACTGCAATCTTGCCAACTTTTTGAAATTCCCATAGGGGTTATTTCACATGTTTAAACTTTTAACCTCAAGAAAGTCTACTTAATAACCCATAATAAAGAAATTAAAGGTTGATTTTCATATATTTTGACCTGTCCTTTCTGATGGTATAGTCAGATTTTTGACATTTTGAATATTAAAGAATTTGGATTTGATAAAATGGCCTAAAGTAGTGGTTCAAAATCAGGAGTCTCCCTCCAAAGTAGGGAGGGTTGGCAAGTATGCAACTTGACAGAGGCAAATTCCATTAAGCGTGCTAGCACTGCATGTTGGATTTGCCTCTGTCCTGTTGGCATTCATATTGGCTATGAATGCAAACTGAAAGATATTCCATGCTTATACTTACATTTGGTTAAATATTATGTTGAAATAACAAGCAATTTTGTATCTATAATGAATTAATCAATCGTTATCGTCAAGAAGAGAACAGCTATTTGAACAGCTGTTTTCCTTGATCGCTGGCACGGCAATTGTGACGTCACAATGATTATGACATCATAAGAAGCGATTGAAGTTCATATTATATATGACTGCCAACTACGCTTGGTAAGGTTACATAGTGGGACTGCAGTGAAAATGTACTAATACATGTACATAGCATCAACAGAATAATACTCTATATACAACATATTTATTCCATTACCTCCTCCAGACTAAGATGAAGGAACTCTTTCATTGGATATGCATCTTTTTTCAACACAGGAAGCCATTTTTGTTTCGACAATTTTCTGTACCGCCCTTCGGTCTCGCTGTCAGAGTCTTCAATCACTAGTACATCTCCTTCTTCATCCTCCTCCTCTTCTTCACAAAGTGGATCAAGACGACAATCTGTTTCTGATTTTTCTGTGATGTCTTGAGATGGCACAATCTCTTGTTTATTTTCACTAGATTTGTCATTTGATTCACAAAATTCATCTTTCCTAACAGCTTCGACATCAGATTCTTTACGTCTATCTAATGTCAAAGGTTGAGAATTTACTTCATTAGTTCTATTTTTACCTGGTGATGTTCTTAAACCTTCACTTTGCAGTGTAACATTACTTTTATCAAACATTCTACTTTCACTTTGCAGTATCTTATCATTATCACCATACATTCTACTTTCACTTTCCATTGTTTTATCACTATTTCCGCATATTTTTTCACTTTGTATCGACGTTTTTACTGGAGTACTTCCCCAGAAATCTTCGTCTGTTTCTGCCCAATCTTTAGTCACAGTGGGCTGAGAATTTCCCATAGGATCGTCTCTAGATGTCCAGAAATCGTTGTCCGTTTCGGCCCAATCTTCAGTTACAGTGGGCTGAGAATTTCCGATATGATTATCAGTCGATGTCAAGAAGTCCTCATCCGTGTCTTTCCAAGTGGTCTGATCCTGAGGTGTCCTACCAGGACTGGCATGCTCATGGTTCTCCTCTGTACAATAATGGTTGAAATCAGAAAATAGATTTTAAAGTTATAGAGCAGAAACCATGGATATATCTGTTTTGACGATTTTAAAGTCCCGTTACTCTTTCAAATATCGACGGATTTTGATCATTATAGAACTCGTCCAAGATCACATTGATATAAAGCAATATACTAAATTAGGTTGAAATCTGACAATAAATACTTAAGTTAACGCACAGAAACCTTTTCCTGGACGCCGACAACACTGACGCCAACATAGTGATACCTAAGTGTCGCCCTTAGCCAAAACCTAGAGAAAACCTATCGACCAACAGTTAGAAACTGACAACTGGTCCAACTGGCCAACAATGGATTTGAACTCACAACCCAGAGATGGAAGGCTAATGTTAATGTATCTGAACATTTTGAAACCAAAGAATCTGTTTCTATGGTAACCTAATTATTACCTGAGATAATAGTTTCATCTTCCACATGTACAGAGCTGTCATACTCCATCAAATCATCAGATGATGCGTTGTTGTTCTTTTCCAGTCTTCTCCACTTCATGTGGCGGACATAACTGTAGTGAGAAATAAAACTGTCTATTAAAAACTTCGGAATAATTACATTTTCAGCATCCATGGCACTTAAAATATTGTAACAAATGGGGGCGCTTATAAGTGAACCAAGATGTAAATAACGAATGTATACTCAAAGGGAGATAATCTATTTACTGCCACTGTGTAGTTAAAGGGAGATAATCTATTTACTGCCACTGTGTAGTTAAAGGGAGATAATCTATTTACTGCCACTGTGTAGTTAAAGGGAGATAATCTATTTACTGCCACTGTGTAGTTAAAGGGAGATAATCTATTTACTGCTTCTGTGTTAAAGGGAGATAATCTATTTACTGCCACTGTGTAGTTAAAGGGAGATAATCTATTTACTGCCACTGTGTAAAGGGAGATAATCTATTTACTGCCACTGTGTAGTTAAAGGGAGTTAATTATTTACTGCCACTGTGTAGTTAAAGGGAGATAATCTATTTACTGCCACTGTGTAGTTTAAGGGAGATAATCTATTTACTGCAACTGTGTAGTTAAAGGGAGATAATCTATTTACTGCCACTGTGTAGTTAAAGGGAGATAATCTATTTACTGCCACTGTGTAAAGGGAGATAATCTATTTACTGCCACTGTGTAGTTAAAGGGAGTTAATTATTTACTGCCACTGTGTAGTTAAAGGGAGATAATCTATTTACTGCCACTGTGTAGTTTAAGGGAGATAATCTATTTACTGCCACTGTGTAGTTAAAGGGAGATAATCTATTTACTGCCACTGTGTAGTTAAAGGGAGATAATCTATTTACTGCAACTGTGTAGTTAAAGGGAGATAATCTATTTACTACCACTGTGTAGTTAAAAGGAGATAATCTTTTTACTGTAACTGTGTAGTCAAATGGAGATAATCTATTTACAGCCACTGTGTAGTAAAAGGGAGATAATCTATTTACTGCAACTTTGTAGTTAAAGCGAGCTAATCTTTTTACTGCCATTGTGTAGTTAAATGGAGATAATAACCATTCTTTCCCATATAAAATTTTAATTATTTATTTAAAAACAAGAGACCCTGTATCACTCAACTGGTTTGTAATGCTAAGTAATGTTTGGAATACAGGTTGATTGTTTCTTTTTAGAAGGAATTTCAATATTTACCTCTAATTCCCCTATTGGGCCCCACTCTTTCTGCTCCAAGCAGTCAAAGCCCAAATTTATACAAATTCTGTAACCCTTCCCCCAAGGAAGTTTTTGGCCAAATTTGGTTTCAATCTATGCAGAACTCGATGACTACCTGGTAGTAGCGATTTAAAGAAAATGTTGATGCACAGTCGGAGGGACGCTGCGCGATGTCATAAGCTCACCGACCCTTCAGGCCAGGTGAGCTAAAAATCTTTTAAAATCAATCACAGCAACAGTAAACATGGATATGCTTTCCCTTGATGCACATTAGGTTGTAATTCTCATGTGGAAGACTCACAAAGACATAACACAGGTTTTCGGCGGGCAAAAAAAAATAAAAATACTTAGTAAATTTGTTTTTTTTTTGCCCGTCGTAAACCTGTGGACATAACATGAATTTCATGTAATATTGGATACAATGTTACAAGCATCACACAGTTGTAAACATCATTAAATCCATGGGATGGGACATTTATCCAAAGATGTATAACATAAATATTGTACTTCAACTCCTTCTCCAGAAGAGTGGAGGGTGTTTATAGAGGAAGGGACGCTGTATTTACAGTGAATATGGTATATGTCAACTTGACACGTATATCTCAACCTGAAAGTAAACGTTTGGCTGGACAACACAAACAAGACTTTACCGTAAAAATATAAGTTGTTTAGAAGAATTTTGATTGCATCACAGGAATATGGTATTGCACCAAACCATGTTTATCTTCTGAATTTGAATTCATGGGTATTATAATTTGACATTATATACTTATTTTATCAATACCTTCTACGCTTTGTAATTTTAACAGAAGTTGTTTCCCCTGACGGAAGTGGAATGTCAACACACTTTGAGCGCAGAGCAAAATCAGGTTTACTTTTTGACAAGGAGCCTTTTCCAAAGAATCCCTGAAATGGAAAATGTCTGGCATCAAACACAGCTACAATAGATTTTACTTAAGACATAAATAACAGTGGTTATAAGACCTAAATTGTAGAGGCATATTTGTATATAAATAAAAAATATCAAATACATGACAGTTTTGTTTTAATGCTGTTTGTGCCCGCATACTGGTACATGTAAGTTTTAGGTGCAGAGAGTGAAATGCAAATATTTGTTTTAACAATTTGCCCAACAGGGAAATAATGCTTCCTAACATTTTCCTGGGGAATGGGGGAACAAAATTCATACAAACTCTGTTCCCTTCCTCCAAGGATGTTTGTGGCCAAATTTGGTTACAATCCATGCAGAACTCTATGACAAGTAGCGATTTAAAGGAAATGTTGGTAGACGGACAACAGACGGACGACAGACGACAGACGCTGCGCCATGACATAAGCTCACCGGCTCACCAGTAATTCGGGCCAGGTGGGCTAAAAATGCAAATATCTTACCATCTTGTATAAGAAATCCATATCCCCAGAATGTTTGACGACAACATGGTTACCATGGAACTCTCCAGTGTAGTAAAACCAGGCTTTGTCACTGGCACTTTCCCCGGAGATAGTTGCTATGGGAACAGGAAATGGTGGCTCACGGTTCACACGTACTCTCCGTTTTTTGCGTGGATTTCCAACATGTATAGACATCTTGTGGTCCTAAGTAAAAATTCAAAGTAAATTTTAACTACATGTAAGTTAACTTGGCACCTGCAGATATCAACTCTTTAGTTTTTGATAAGAAGTTGTTCGAAGATTTCAGCCTTTTTGATGCCTGTGATCTGAATGAAGGTCAAGGTCATTAATTGATCAAAGAGCCCTTATAGCTTCATACCATCCCATTCCAGCAGGCTACATTATAGCTGCGATGATGTAGTTCTGAACGACAGACAGAAGATTTCTGATATATGGTCGTATTGTACAGTATACACAATAAAGGTTTTTTTACAGGAGGGAATTAATGCGGCAAGTCTACAAATTGTGGACTTGACGTCTTGTGAGCTGTACCGTAAATATTAAGAAGGGTCATTATTTTTGTTTTGGCACAGGAGTTTGACATTCTGTCAATTATATAGAGTATAAATGATATGAAAAATATACTGTAAAAACTGTATTTCTTTTTATATATTGATAAGCCCGCAGCTCTTCGTGCTAAGGTAACAGATACACGAAAATATAAGAAAAAACACAATCTTCAAAATTCAATCCTACACACTGATAGCTTCAGTTTTCGGCCACCATTTTTTCATACATATAGGGAGGTTGTGTGTTGCTTCGGTACTTCTCTCCCCAGTAAATATATATTTAACTAATGCAAATGCATAACAGGGTTAATTAAACATTTTTTAATATCTTTTGAATAATAATAATAACACTTTGAAAATTAAAAGCTATAGAATGCAGTCAAAATATCCACCAAGGCGAAGATGAGCACAAGGAATCATGACATCACATAACGTCAACAAATGGCGCGAAATCATAGGATTCGCATATGCGGCACCCCAGGCCTTGAATGGACACAGAGAAATCTGAATCTTTGAGTTCACTTCTTTGAGTTTATTTTATCATATACTTCTATAGTTTAAAGTACGTCCTTTTATTTCTAAATTTTGCCTTCTACATGAAATAGAAAATAAAATAAACAAGTAGAGCTTCGCTCTTCCTATGCCATGCATGATTCACATTAAAACATCTGGCTGCGCCCTTTAAGGCCTTGCCTTCAGTCATATTACGATATATTATTGACAGAACATCAAACTCCTGTAGTTTTAGACAGAAATTATATAAAAATACAGGTATGTGTACCATGTAGGCATAAAATAATTGGAAACCTACAAAAAAGTATAGAAAATCGTGCCCGAGTGATTTTCTAATGATGAGTAACGAGGCATGTATGTAAAACGTCACCTATCTTATATATATCATCATTTACATTTTTTAGTAACGAGTAACAGGAGAATTAGTGCGAAAAGTTTTGGCCTATATTGGATCTGCACAATCACAGACATCTCGACACGTAATAAATGACATAACTTTAAAATCCGTTATCAACACCAATACGTGTCGCTCATACAATATCTTAGCATATAAAGCACCATACCTTAAAATATCACGCATGTAAATATGTATGTAGACTTCACGGGCACCTGCTCAAGGAAGCAGACATCTTGCATTGAGAAATGCTTATTTGAAAATGGGAGATATTTATATTTGTGCATATAGATACTTCCACGACATGAAAAAATATGAATGTATATGAAATAGTATTTCATTCATTTTTTTTACGTGAAAGTATCTTATTTTTGAAATGATATCAAGATTAAAAACCAGCAATCTTCTCTTAAAATGACTCGTCCCTGTAGACCGGAAATGCTTTTTTATTTGGTCACGTGACGTGAAGGATATTGATTTATTTAGGTCATTCAGGTAGACGTTGGCGAGTTATCAACATTTATTGACATGCCGACTTAACGGTAAACCATGTGGTGAGGTATTATCGATTAATCCCAACATTTACATAGCCAGCAAGTGGCGGTAAGTTTAAGTCTTCTACTTTCTACCAGATCGCAAACTTTGATGTAATTTGTCCAAAATGAAGTCGAATGTTGAACAGTTGGACAATCTTTTGTGTTGCTGTGTATTGGGGATACCATAACACATTGGTGTGATTTCTGACACATTCTTGTCATTTTGTCGCGTGCTCGACACCTCAGGTGTGATTGCTTTATTCCAATATAAACCATCAGATCCAATTATCACTGTATAATGCAACTAGTGTATTATTTAGGATATGGTGACAAATTAGTAATTAGCTACAGTTCAGTTTAAAAATTAACCTTTTAGAAATAACATTATGCGATTAGGTAAAAAAGGTATAGGATGTCATCATATGCATAGAATAACAAAGTTATGACATTTTATACATGATTTACGTATGGGTTATTTAATTTCATTTATTTAAATTTTTTTGAAAACATTACAAAATAATACAAAACTGCCTCTATAAATGTAACTTACTGTAAGCTTGAAATATAGAAGACTTTAAATGCTAATATTTTTATTAAGTGTAAATTATTATGTTTGTTGTAAAAAAAAGTATGTCATCTAATTCTGTTTTATGTTGGATTATAATTATTATTGTTATAACGTTCTACATGCATGGTTTGTATTTGATTTTTCCTCACCTCTTTCACAATTAAAAAAAAAATATATCTTGTTTGTTTAGGGTTACATTGGCAAAAAAAAAAATCGGTCAGTCGGGAGGACTTTTTTTCTTTTTTTTTAGTGTTTTTCACTCTGGGGGTAAAAAATTAGGGACGGTCGGGTAACCCTAAACAGACATTCTTTTTTTTTGGCCTAAAAAAAATATCCCTCCCGACTGGGTCATACGTTTTCATGACCTTTATGCATATTTAACTTCTTATACCAGTAGTTCCCTTTACTTATATAACTGCCATGGTGCATATGACAGAGTGGTAATTATAAAGATGTCCCAACATTTTCGCACAAGTTCTCCAGATCCACCTCAGTGTGTTGCGAGTTGCCAGGCACTGACTACTGCATGCAATATGCATGGTGGTCAGTGGTTTTTCTCTGGAGACTTTATCTGTCCTTCTATATATGTAGCTAAATGACCTTAGATGTTAATAGGACATAGCTCTAGGCCCAACAAAAACCACTCGCCCTCCACATCTACACGAAACCTTTGTTGTAAGGTATAGTACTGACTATTTGGTCTGTGTTTTCTCTTTCACCTCGGGGCCGCGGTGGCCGAGTGGTTAAGATGTACCAACATATTACCACATGCCCTCCACCTCTGGGTCGCGAGTTCGAATCCCATGTGGGGCAGTTGCCAGGTACTGACCGCTGGTCGGTGGTTTTTCTCTGGGTACTCCGGCTTTCCTCCACCAACAAACCTGGCACGTCCTTAAATGACCCTGGCTGTTAATAGGACGTTAAACTAATCAAAGCAAAGCAAAGTTTCACCTCCTCATCTTGACACATCCAGTATTCCGTTTATATAACCCAACTGATTAATGGGAGGTTATAAACAAAATAAACCCAAGCTTGAAATCTTCTGGTAGACTTTCAGGGAGGGAACCACAGGTGTTCGTGCATTAATGATGGCGGGATGGAGGGGGCAATGGGTTTAAGTTTGTCGGTGTAATCTATATTATATTAGGTATGGCATACATATTACAGCCCTTTTGTTTACATCATCATAAATTTCATTACAGATGTCCGAGTAAACTGTCCAGAGTAAACTGACCAGCGATCATTATGATAGATAGAGCTGGATATACCATACCGCCTGACTGACCGATCCAACAGACCGGACATTACCAGTATGGCTATCCCGGTTAGAAATAGGCTGGGGTCGACATGAGGACAAAAAGGTTGTTACTATGGTAACAGTGTGGACTAAAATGAGGACTTGTGGTTACCATAGTGACATAGTGGACCAAAAAAAGGAACGAAAGAAGGAATGTCATTTTTAGTTCCAAGTTATTTTTTTTCCAAATTGGTGCTGTTAGTTTATAATCAAAATATTTGTGTCTTCCATATAACTTTAAGTGTGCTTTAGCATAAAATGCTACATTACCAATGATATTAGCGTGAATTGCTACAGTAACTTGTTATATGATGCTAATTGTTGTTTTAGCTTAAAGTGCTTAATGTATAAAGTAGTTGTTTTGCGTAAATAACCAAATTTTAAATCTTTTGATTTTAAGCAGTGCTACCTCCATCTTTGCGTTTCAATTGAAAACAAAATTATTAATGGATTATAGTGCTAACAAACATTAGAATTGTTTTAGTATACTACATGAGCAGTTAGCCATAATTATTGAAGGAGAGAAGACAATCGACATTAGAGAAAAATTAGTTCAAGAATAAACCATGTCTTTTAGAAGATTTCTCTCTCATTTCTTAAAACTAGCTCTCAGTTCCCTCTTTCTACGTGTTATGTGTTTAGAAACTGTTTTCTGTGCCGTTTGTGACCGTAACGTTTCAAGGACGACAAATGATTGCATTCCAAAAACCTTCACACAATGCTTGGGTGCAAATATTCCATTCAATTACACATCCCTGGAGTTTGTCGGCGATTCCTCAAACTTGTTAGAGGTGGAACAGAAGCTGAAATTATGGAAGGGGTTACAAGGAGCCCCAGAGTGCTGGCTCGTGGTGCAGCCCTTCTTGTGTTCCGTTTACGTACCCAAGTGTGATAACTCTAAAGGGCTGGTCGAGTTACCCAGCAAGGATGCCTGTCAAAGGGCCCATGAGGCCTGTAAACTCGTCGAGGATGTGGAGGGGTGGCCTGAGTTCCTCGGATGTTCACAAAGTTATTTCACAGAAGACACGGACTGTTTGGTGAGTAATTGTATAATACTAGTACAGTAAAATATGTTTATAACAAACACAATTTCAATGAACTCATGATTATAACGTAGAAATTTTCATTCCCCGTCAATGCTCCTACAAGATGTATGTAATATATTACGCAGGAAATTTTGCATATGTTTGATGTTGTTACCTCATCTTATAGGCTATCGATATGTATTTTCTTAAGTTATTAATGTTTTTAAGGTAGGTTTCGCCCAATGAAATATAAAGACTACGAAATTGAAATTTATCCTATACATAGATATAATCTTCAGATCATTTTCAATGCATACAGCGAACAATATGGGTGGTCAGTTGCCTAGCTTGACCAGGAAAATACTCCTCTAAAAATAGAGCGAAGTCAAGCTTTACATAGAACATGACGTATTTTTTCCAAAAGGAGGCCGCAGCAACAAACGGAAGCGTGCAACAAAATGTCAGATAGAAGTGACAGTCTTGCCACGGCATGTTTAGTTAAAAAACAACAACAACAAATCGAAGTGCGAGGGACTGTTTATACATATCATATAATCTAAAACACTTCATGTTACTTACATACGCTCGCTAACTTTGTACACCAAATAAACATGTAGTTAGTCTGCGGCTGTTTGTGCGCTGGCATATGTGTTGAAATTTAACTCACCACGTGCAATGCCGTTACACCAGTCCCAACAGATCCCGGCAAGTTCCGCTTGAGATGTGGCTTCTGTTTCTTCTATTGCTACATGCCATCTCTGAATTTAATTTCCTATATATATATATCCTAGGGTGCTACCGAATCCATTATAATTTCCTCCACTTTGTTGCCGATTCAGATATATTTTTTTCATCGCACACACTTTCGTTCAGCCATTTTGTTTACTTTTGGTGCGTGACAATGCGCATGTGCCAAACTTCGACAACACAATCCATCGCAGCTTCATTTGCATATTATTTTGTCTGACGGACACCGTAATAAATCAAGGATTTCCTTCAATTTTGTATTCAAGACACATTTGTTCAATCTCAAACGCATAAAGAAATTTAAATTGAGATATTTTAATATGTTTTTTCATCTTTTCTTCCGCTTATCACATTTCACAAAAAAATATTTATTTGGTTGGGAGAAACCTACCTTTAAGTTATTAATGTTTTTAAGAACCTTTAAATTTTGCTCCAGAAAGGTTGTGGGCCTTTAAAGTGCAGTCTTGTGACATCATCATTTTAATCATAAGTAGTATGTGACATTGATAGACAATTGTCCACAGTAGTGTCGATGGCATTCTTTCTTAGAGCTCTGACACTTCATCTGAAGAAAAAGAAGAGACGCACCCATAATTCATTTTGGTTGATATAATTAAAAAACTGATGATCAAGCTTTGCATTCACTCTAAACTTTACATGCTGGGATGTCCAAAATTTAGATATTCACAAGACCCATTAAAATAATGTAATAACTAATATGGTGTTGAATTTCACTCCTATACCAAAATAAATCACCAGTCAAAGTGATCATAATTAATTACTGTCATATTGTTATTACCACGTACAAGCCCTTCACCTCTAGATCTGTGATGCGAGTTCGAATCCCATGTGGGGCATTTGCCAGGTGCTTAGATCATAGCTGTTAATGTGACCTTAATCAATTCAAACCTGTCCAGATAATTGAGATGATATATATATTTGACCTTGATTTAAACAAGGGAAGACATAGGTATGTGTACAGCTCAGGGCAGTTAATAAAAAATTAATATAATTTATTATGTAAAATTGTCCAGACACAGCACTTTTACTAGGGACGTTTTCAGGCTCCATATCAAAGTTATGCTAAATTTGCCAAAAAATACAGTTACTCCTGGAAATGTCTTTCGTCTTCCTCAATTTACCAATTCGAATTAAGCGAGAAAAAGCTCTGGAATATATACAAATGTATATATCGTGTATGGTTTGACCACTTATTAGAAGTACCATAATGCATGAAAAATGACATTTATTTTAATTAGATACCTACAAATTAGAAGTTATTGAAATAAAAGTACAATAGCAATTTGTGAATACATGTATTTCTAAAAAATTTCGGAATGGAATGGTAATGAAAAATATCTATTTTTATATAGAATTAATCATAATGATGGCATGGGACTATTGTATATTTATTTAAACCTGAGCTACACACACAGTACAGCGGGCAGGTTAACATAGAGTTACAGGCACGGAAACCGTTATGAATGTTTACAAGTTTTGTGAGTTGGTCGGAAGTGCCTTTTGTTGGCCGTCGCTGTGACTATTGTCCGTGCCCATTCAGTAAAGAGAGGAAACCTCCTCGTCGTCAATAGCGGTTTACTCAAGGGGAATCTTTCGTCATATCTCAGGTTAGAGATTTAAAAAATGAAGGCCGTTTAGTACTCGATCGGGTTTGGGCAGCTTAACATGTTCACTAATAAAAAAAATTTCCATAAATATATATATATTCAATCAAATGAAACCTGTCTGTAAAAACACCTTTGGTACCCATCCCAGAAAACCCTGTCTTTAAAAACCACCCTTAGTGACCAATATAAAATTGTCTTTTATAGAGCGTAGTGGTCTTTATACACACGGCAAATTGTGCTCAAATTGGCCATTTGGGACCATGAGAAGATGGTCTAATGAAGCAGGTGGTGGTCTTTATACAGAGGTGTTCACTTAGGCAGGTGGTCTTTATACAGAGGTGTTCACTTAGGCAGGTGGTCTTATACAGAGGTGGTCACTAAGGCAGGTGGTCTTTATACAGAGGTGTTCACTTAGGCAGGTGGTCTTTATACAGAGGTGGTCACAAAGGCAGGTGGTCTTTATACAGAGGTGGTCACTTAGGCAGGTGGTCTTTATACAGAGGTGGTCACTTAGGCAGGTGGTCTTTATACAGAGGTGGTCACTTAGGCAGGTGGTCTTTATACAGAGGTGTTCACTTAGGCAGGTGGTCTTTATACAGAGGTGGTCACTTAGGCAGGTGGTCTTTATACAGAGGTGGTCACTAAGGCAGGTGGTCTTTATACAGAGGTGGTCACTTAGGCAGGTGGTCTTTATACAGAGGTGGTCACTTAGGCAGGTGGTCTTTATACAGAGGTGGTCACTAAGGCAGGTGGTCTTTATACAGAGGTGGTCACAAAGGCAGGTGGTCTTTATACAGAGGTGGTCACTTAGGCAGGTGGTCTTTATACAGAGGTGGTCACTTAGGCAGGTTTTCCTAGTTATATATTTCTAATTGCGTAAACTAAACACATTCAGTTTGTATCCTGTTGATATGCCAGAACCAAAATATATTGTGTTGACCATACTTGCTGACCGCTGGCCCAGTCAAGACGTACATCCTTTACCTTGGGCATTTCAATAAAGCAGCGATTCATAATCATACCACCCAACTGATTATTTCATTCACAGAGTCACCAGCATTAATGCTACTACTGTGAAGACATCTGTTTTCCATTAATTATGATTAGTTCAGATGAGACTTATATATCTACTACTCTAATCCAGGCCATTTTTTTTTTTTGGGGGGGGGAGGGGGGGGGAAGAGGAGGGGTATTGAGGAGGGATGAGAGAATGGATGGGCCGGTTGGAAGTTAATGAAAATTTAATTAAAGTAGGAGTTAGTTACATGAAACATTCTATAAACTATTGTAGCTCTTGGTCTTTGTCAAACTGTCCCAGCTTTTGATCCCCTGACTCCTATATAAAGTGACATCATTGATTGCCTATTTACTTAGTGTTGTAATGTCAATATGAACCAGATACAGTTTAAATCGTTCATCAACAAAACATTAAACTGTAACTATAAATAGTGTGTAATGTAAATCCGGAGTAAGGTGTTATTTTATTGACATGATAATTAACTTGCACTCATAGATTTGCTATATACTATAAATTTAGCTATATTAGCTCTTTAAATTCGCTGGGTCTGCAGTCTTCCATTGGTTAAATTTCGAGATACACCAATCCTTCTAAATGCAAATATTCACAGATTAATAAAATTATTTGTGTCAATTTCCTTTGTCATTAAATTGGTGTATCTGAGATACATATTATATAACTGTGAAGATTGCAGTAAAAATATGAATATATATAGTGAAAATAAATGATATTTCCTTTAATTTGTCATTGGTGTATCTGAGATACTGAATGATCCTGTTTTTATCTTGTAATCTTTTCTTGCTAATCATCATGAGAGACAAATTTCTTGACCTCAGTACCATCAACTATAAAAATGTATTAAACTAAGTTAAGATTATTCCAAATGTTTACTCTTAATTCAGTATTTTGATACATGAAAGATAGAGGTTGGATGAGGCAGTATGCCTCTATACAGTATGGTATCATCAGTTTTGATACTAGAGGGGTATGATTCCTCAAATAGTTTATATGTCTCCAAGCCTGTGGGGTACATATGAAATGTACATCATGTACATACCAGTACGTATTAGCAATACCTCGATACATGTTCAATCACTAATGTGATTTTAAAGGCACTACCATAACACTGGTCATTAAAAATCCATTTGGCATTTATCTGAGAAGGAAAATTTTTTTGTGACTCAGGTTGACATGTATGGTTACCAAAAGATATTATCATAATTATATGTAGATATGTACAGTCAAACCAGTGCTAGAAGTCTTTCAAGAGTGTACAGAATGCTATATAGTAGATCCCACATGTACATATTCTCCAAATGCTTGTTTGTTAAATGTAGAAAAGAAGTGAAATGTGATTATATGATGTTGGATTTCAATTACAACACATTTTCATTTGCTATATAATAAATCGCTTCTCTGCTTTTTGCGTTATATGATCTCCATATATAACATAAATCTATTCAAGTTATATGTAAATTAATTAATTTACTGTGGCAATATAATTTAGGGTACCTGTTATATTGCTATATATGTTATCCATCTTGATTGATATGTGTCTGTTCATATACTACACAGTTATCTGCCCTTGTGGGTATTACAAAGTTATCTGCCCTTGTGGGTATTACAAAGTTATCTTCCTTTATGGGTATTACAGAGTTGTCTTCTCTTGTGGGTATTACAGAGTTATCTTCCCTTGTGGGTATTACAGAGTTATTTGCCCTTGTGGGTATTACAAAGTTATATTCTTCCCTTATGGGTATTACAGAGTTGTCTTCCCTTGTGGGTATTACAAAGTTATCTGCCCTTTTGGGTATTACAGAGTTATCTTCCCTTGTGGGTATTACAGAGTTATCTTCCTTTGTGGGTATTACAAAGTTGTCTTCCCTTATGGGTATTACAGAGTTATTTGCCCTTGTGGGTATTACAGAGTTATTTGCCCTTGTGGGTATTACAGAGTTATTTGCCCTTGTGGGTATTACAGAGTTATTTGCCCTATTGGGTATTACAGAGTTGTCTTCTCTTGTGGGTATTACAGAGTTATTTGCCCTTGTAGGTATTACAAAGTAATCTGCCCTTGTTAAAATGTTATTATAGTTTATTTATGAAAATAATGTTGTTTTATCTGAAAAATATGACATAAAGTTAAAAAACACATGACATAACAATTAAAACAAAAAACTGAAGTACAAGGGGCAGATAACTTAAACACAAAAGTAGCTATTCCATGGTTCGTACAGAAGATGAAAAGCGCTGGAATTTGGGGTCAGTGCTGGAAAAGTGCTTGAATTTTGGGTCAGTGCTGAAAAGTGCTGGAATTTTTCTTTAAATCCTTGAAAAGTGCTGGATTTGAAACTTCATGCTCCCAGAACACTGGCAAAAGCTCTGTTGTCAATCAATTTATCATAATTTCAGTAATCAGACATTACTTGGGATGACTTTGTTGTTTGATAAGAATGTGTAATTGAATCTAATTACTCTTACAAAATTGTACTAACAAATTGCTTGCAAAATTGTAGGCATGTTTTCTGAAAATTCTGATTTCAAGTCCAATGTAGAAGAAAAAAGTAGTGCTTGAAAATCTAGAAAAGGTGCTGGAAAAGTGCTTGAAAAGTGCTGGAATTTTGGTTTGAAAATCTGTGCGAACCATGTATTCATAATTTTCAGTTGTGTGATCATGACGCCAATTTCTGAATCATTGAATGTCATTCTTGAATAACCAGTGGGGATAGTAAGTTAACAGGACATTTAATAAAATACAAGCAAACCACAATTCCATTACTGTATTCCCGAGATATTTAAACTTTATAACAGTACAATATTGTGTCGCGTAAAGGCATTAGTAATATGATTCTTATACGGCTTTAATTGACTCGACTGTGTTACACGTATTAAAGTGTGCTATTTCTCTGATTGGACCAGCCGATAAACTGGAGAACATTGAAATTGAAATTGTAGGCGAAAAAAAAAGTAAAATCCCGATAATTATAGTCAACTGGAGTAAGAGTTACCTGTATATTGAAATAATCTGACTGTGCATTTAATCCATGGCTTAAAACTTTCATTTTAAAATTGAACAAAATTGCTGTACCAGTATGTAGCGATAAATTTAAAGACTGAAATTAGCTTGAGCATTAAAGGTTGATATAACATGAGCTATAATGCACGTGGTCATGATTTGAATGCATAGTCTCTGGCTCCATTAAGATTGTTTCTGAAGTAATTCATTCTCCATTACGGTATATGATTTTCATGTATGACAGATAAGAAATGCTATTGTATAAAATTTACAAGAAAACTCCACACATTAATATTACTACATATGATTCCCATATTTATAAGTGTATATTTCCATTCTACTTTCAGTTTCCCGTTTAATCTATGTTAAACCAGATGGGCAATATCTGGCTATGAACTCCAATCTGGTCAAGCGTATGAATATTTGACGTTTCCGCTGCGTCACTGAGAATGTATACACTGTATACTTACGCCTTTACATAACGGTCAAATATCTTTAAAAGTGGTTTTAAAGTTGTGCGGTCTATGAAATCTAATGGTATTATCGTATTGACAAAAATAACATGTATAAAAAATATTATCGCATAATTTTCATTTGTTAGCTTGTTTCAAACCGTTTTGACGTAAGCGGGAAATTCAAAAGATATACATGTATAGTTTTGAATTTGAATGATCGTAATGGAAATATAAGTAATAAACTGTTACCAGATTGGACATACAGTTGATATGAAGCCCATCCGTCCGAAAGATAAATATTCATGGCGCCCTAACGGGCGCCATTCTATTTATCTTCCTTCCGATGGGCTTCATATCAACTGTATGTCCAATCTGGTAACAGTTTATTGCTTAAATGTTACCAACGACAGTTATATCTTGTGAGTTTCTTTATTAAATGTTCTATTAATAGTATTCAAGGTCATTAAAGACTCACTACCTTTCCAAAACAAAGAAATAAAAGTTTTCAAAAAATATTATTTGATAACATAAGAAATTCATATTGATGACCTAAGATGAGGTTACAACACCAAACAAGTACAAGATTTCCTAAATAATTCATGTAACAAATAAGATTGATTTTGCTGTTTTTCAGCCAGGTGCAGTGATAGTTGACTAATTAGCATGTGTTTATTACAATGATTTGGAAACATAATATTACCTACGTTATAAAAATTAACATTTAATTTATTTTACTCTGATTGTTGAGAAGGTGATGATCAGTTTAGCATTAATGGTAAGCAATATACTTTGTACTCGGTAACATAACTGTCCGTGTTTTGTCTAATTTCAGACTAGCCATACATACGAGACCTTGACCTTTAACACGACGGGAGTGTGTAATGTGCCGCTAGTGAGGACGACCAATGAGGATAGCTGGTACGATACGGTGCCAGGATGTGGTATTCAATGTCAGGATCCTTTTTATACTGAGGACGAACATCGACAAGTCCACATCGTCATCGCCGTGTTTGGCTCGATCTGTCTCATCTGTACACTCTTCACAGTGGTAAGGATGTTGGTTCTTACTTTATGAAATTTCGATTCCACAGTCACTTGTAAAGACGTGAGAAGTTTGGGAGTTAGAAGATAATCTACCACCCATCTTTAATGGTCAGTGCCTGGCAACTTCCATTCATATGGTATTTGAACCAGAAAAACCTGTCTATAAAAAAACACCCTTGGAAACAAAAAACAATTGTCTATAAAAACCACCCTTAGTGACCAATATAAAATTGTCTTTTATAGAGCATAGTGGTCTTTTTACACATGGCAAATTGTGCTCAAATTGGCCATTTGGGACCATGAGAAACTGGTCTAATGAAGCAGTTGGTGGTCTTTATACAGAGGTGGTCACTTAGGCATGTGGTCTTTATACAGAGGTGGTCACTAAGGCAACTTCCATTCATATGGTGTTTGAACTTGTGACCAAGGGAAGGAGGAGTATCAGGACAACATATATAACCACTCAGCCATCATGGTTTCTTTCAGAATATGACCATGCATGTTTTTATTTAAAGAATGATTTAACCCAGTCAAACGATCACTGTGCTTTGCTGAGTGGTTAGATAAGTCTGGTTCACTTAGTCCTCAAAACCCTCGCAATGACTAAGGGCTGGGGTATGACCTCCTGGACTACGGTAACCAATAGCCCCTGATTGTGATTAAAAGCCCACTAGGACTTGTTGCCTTGGTACTGACCATAGATATTTTTTCTAAAGACCCTGACCTTCCTCTATATTCTAACCAGGCACATCTATAAAAGACCCTAGATGTTTATAGGACTGTAACACAAAAACAGGCAAAGTACAAAGTGTACATTGAGACAATAGTTTGAATTCTATGTGGGGCAGTTGCTAGGTACTGAGGTTGGTGGGTTTTTCCAGGTACTCTGGCTTTTCATTATCTGAGCCTGACACATTCCTAAATGACCCTGACAGTTAATAGGGCATTATAAATCAAATAAAAAACCTAAATAGCAAAGTATATTCGGTGCCAAACACCATGTGTGTCTTGTAACGTCTTTGTACCTGTAATTGACAGCTGAATGAGATGGGTCAGTTCACAGGTGGGCGGGGATCAGGGGAGATAATCCTTGATATGTCGTGAGTCAGATCCTAATTCAGTTGAAACAAAAGATTCCTTTATCAGATAAAACAATGGTTCTATCACCAGACCCTCACTGTCAGGTATATATACTGACTGTATGGTAGGGTATAGAGCCAATTAATCATCAGGTGCTTCCTATTTATGATAGTGTATACACCATATGGGGCTGTTACGATTGATAAAATACATGAAATGTCTATTACTTTGAACACTGTACGGTAGGGTAGGGCCAATTAGTCATCAGTTGTTTTCTATTGAGAACTTCTTATTTATGGTAGTGTATACACCATATGGGGCTGTTATGATTGATATAATACAAAAAAAAGGTGTGAACATTTTTGGGTTAAATCATAGGTTTATAAACAGGTTAATCATTGGTTAATCAATGGGTTAACCATGGGTTAATCATGTATTAATTATAGGTTAATCAAGGGTTACTCATGGGTTAATCATGGGTTAATCAAGGGTTACTCATGGGTTAATCATGGGTTAATCAATGGGTTAACCATGGGTTAATCATGTATTAATTATAGGTTAATCAAGGGTTACTCATGGGTTAATCATGGGTTAATCAAGGGTTACTCATGGGTTAATCATGGGTTAATCAAGGGTTACTCATGGGTTAATCATGGGTTAATCATGGGTTAATCATGGGTTAATCATGGGTTAATCATGGGTTAATAATGGGTTAATCATGGGTTAAATCATGGGTTAATCATGGGTTAATCATGGGTTAATCATAGGTTAATCATAGGTTAATCATGGGTTAATCATGGGTTAATCATGGGTTAATCATGGGTTAATCATGGGTTAAATCATGGGTTAATCATGGGTTAAATCATGCGTTAATCAATGGGTTAAATCATGGGTTAAATCATGCGTTAATCAATGGGTTAAATCATGGGTTAATCATGGGTTAAATCATGCGTTAATCAATGGGTTTTATTTATATCCAGGCTCATTTAAAGATGTGTTGTTAAGATCAAGTCCACATTAGTTATAACGCCACAGAGAGATGATTATTTTGAGTTTACCTATCACTGGCTGATTGTGATATTTATAACATGATTTGACCTTTGTATAAAGACCACTTGTCTCTTGAGTGATCTTTTCAGATAGGTTTGACTGAAAATACATGAAATATATATCTATTACCTTGAACATTGTATAATGTAATAAATAAGCAAGCTTCTTTTTAGACAGGTTGTACTTCATGAAAATAAAAAAAATTAATTGCAAACAAAAAATTATAAATTTCAACATATAAGATTACGTTATGTAACCTCAAGGTCAAGGTCAAAAGATCCTCATCACAACTTAAAGATGCTCCACCGCCGCCAGGGTATAAATGATACTCATCATTTGAACAATAATTGGTGTTTATCGTGTATATATATATCTAATTAACACAAAAAATAATATAAAATAATTCATTTTGCCTTTGGTGCATTAATTATTTTTGATATTTTTAACTTGAAGTAAAATTAGAAGCTCAAACTTTTCAACGGTGGTAATGGTGTAAAGTAAGTAACTTTTGTAACTGAAGAAAATTACTAAATCGTCTGCTGCTGTTTTTGATAGTGAAAAAATACCATTTGTCAGCGATGGAGCATCTTTAAATGATGTTTTAGATTTATTGATGATACCTACAATATACCAGAATCACATCGCACCAGATGTGAAATATTAAAATGGCTAACAGTTATAGCTGCACATATAAACCTTTTAGAGAGCCCGAGCGACTTGTGCTTTGATATACAAAAACAAATCTTTTTCAGTAAAATAGTTGAGTTACAGTTGATGTTTCTTATTCCGAATTTGCATATTACAGAGTTATCTGCACTTGCGGGTAGGTATTGATTGTGACGTCATGTATTTACGAGCGTAACGTCATACTTTTCGGAGAAAACGACATCAATTGTGCTAAAAAAATAATGACGTAACAATTGATACCTATCCACAAGGGAGCTAACTCCGTAATATGCAAAGACGGAATATACTGGAAGATGTCGAGATTCAGTAAAATTGATGTTTATTTTACAGTTGACGTTCCTGATCGACTGGAAGACATCGAGTAGGTACCCTGCCCTAATTCTCTTCTTTATCAATGCCTGTTTCTTCTTCTGTACCATTGGATGGTTGGCCCAGTTTTCTGGTGATGCACGGACTGACATCGTGTGTAAGGCAGATGGAACAACCCGCCATGGGGAACCAAAACTGGGGTAAGTTTGTAAGACAGATTGAACAACCCGCCATGGGGAACAGAAACTGGGGTAAGTTTGTAAGGCAGATGGAACGACCCGCCATGGAGAACCCAAACTGGGGTAATTTTGTAAGGCAGGTGGAACGAACCCCATAGGGAACCTAAACTGGGGTAAGTTCGTAAGGCAGATGGAACGATATGCCATGGAGAACCAAAACTAGCACAAGTTTCATCATAAAGCAGCAGATTCTTTCATTCAGTATCCATATTGAAATATTTCTAAATGTATATACAAAATAGAATGTCACAATTTTTGAAGGCAGTATTAAGACATACATAAAACAAGACATACATAAAACAAACACAATCTTATATGATAAAGTGATGGACTGCTTTAAAAATTAGATTCCTTCCTTGTTCGTACCGACATGCATGTGTCTCATGTTTCTATGTTTTGTCAGGATAACCAATCATAATCGGTATCTTATTGTTTTTGAATTAATTGATTATAGATTCACAATATTGAAAGCTTTTACACATCATTGCCACACAGTATTTGGAGCTATCATAATTTAGATCAATTATTCTTTTGCAAAATGCTCTAAAATATTATTCCTTGTACTTGTAAATATGTAATTCACATGATGATGTCATTTCTGATTTGGTGATTTCAGATCGGGAGAAACTGCCTCCTGTACCTTTGTCTTTATCCTCGTGTATTACTTCATGATGGCCGCCTCGGTGTGGTTTGTTATGCTCGCATACGCTTGGCATCTGACCTTCAAGGCCCTCGGGACTCCCCGTGACGACCTCACCAGTAAAACAGCGTACTTCCACATCGCCAGTTGGTGTGTTCCTCTAGTCCTAACCATCATCTGTTTGGCTGTGTCAGAGGTAAGCTCTCCTACAATCTGAACTAGAGTTAACTCCCCTGTGTCAGAGGTAACATCTCCTACAATCTCTCCCAGAGTTAACTCCCCTGTGTCAGAGGTAAGCTCTCCTACAATCTGAACTAGAGTTAACTCCCCTGTGTCAGAGGTAACATCGCCTACAATCTCTCCCAGAGTCAACTTCCCTGTGTCAGAGGTAACATCTACAATCTCTCCCAGAGTTAACTCCCCTGTGTCAGAGGTAACATTTTCTTCAATCTCTCCCAGATTTAACTCCCTTGTGTCAGAGGAAACGTCTCCTACAATCTCTCCCAGATTTAACTCCTTTGTGTCAGAGGTAACGTCTCCTACAATCTCTCCCAGATTTAACTCCCCTGTGTCAGAGGTAACGTTTCCTACAATCTCTCCCAGATTTAACTCCCCTGTGTCACAGGTAATATCTCCTACAATCTCTCCCAGAGTTAACTCCCCTGTGTCAAAGGTAACATTTCCTACAATCTCTCCCAGATTTAACTCCCTTGTGTCAGAGGTAACGTCTCCTACAATCTCTCCCAGAGTTAACTCCTCTGTGTCAGAGGTGACATCTCCTACAATCTCTCCCAGAGTTAACTCCCCTGTGTCAGAGGTAACATCTCCTACAATCTCTCCCAGAGTTAACTCCCCTGTGTCAAAGGTAACATCTACAATCTCTCCCAGAGTAAACTCCCTTGTGTCAGAGGTAACATCTCCTACGATCTCTCCCAGATTTAACTCCTTTGTGTCAGAGGTAACGTCTCCTACAATCTCTCCCAGATTTAACTCCCCTGTGTCAGAGGTAACGTTTCCTACAATCTCTCCCAGATTTAACTCCCCTGTGTCACAGGTAATATCTCCTACAATCTCTCCCAGAGTTAACTCCCCTGTGTCAAAGGTAACATTTCCTACAATCTCTCCCAGATTTAACTCCCTTGTGTCAGAGGTAACGTCTCCTACAATCTCTCCCAGAGTTAACTCCTCTGTGTCAGAGGTGACATCTCCTACAATCTCTCCCAGAGTTAACTCCCCTGTGTCAGAGGTAACATCTCCTACAATCTCTCCCAGAGTTAACTCCCCTGTGTCAAAGGTAACATCTACAATCTCTCCCAGAGTAAACTCCCTTGTGTCAGAGGTAACATCTCCTACGATCTCTTCCAGAGTTTACTCCCCTGATTAAAGAAAACAGCCCATGGAAATTTCCAGATTCTTGAAAAGCATATTTCAGATGCATAATTTATTCTCTCATAATAGTATAAATATTTTATATTTTCTTTTGTGTCATTTGTTTATAAACAACTAGTTAAAACGGAATATTATTTAATATTTACAGTCAGTGGTGAATTGATAGTATAAACCCCGTTGATTTCAACCAAAGGCTACTCAACTTTATTTCTCGATAAATTGAGTATGTCACGCGCAATTTGGAGCCGCGCGGATGAATTTATGATGGTCCAAATCAGAAACTTTTGGTGTTTTCAGTAACCGAACGTACGTTCGATGAACATGTACATGTATCAAAATAGGTTTGAACACATATACATGTACGTGTGTAAATACAAATGTAGAAAAGTTACATTGTTTATGTTACTACCGTACCTATTTGAGCAATGCTTCCGTGCGTATGATAAATAAACAATGTTGTACAATGTACAGTTTTGCACATTCCGATGACGTCGCAATGTTTACATGTTGTGTGTCTGTGAGTCTGTGTTGTTCTCTACAACATGTAGCCTAGATCTACATTATATTCGTATTTTTAACATCTTTGGTTGTACGCGAATGGATAAGATATGTCAGAACACGTCAGTATTTGAGTTGGATAAGTGTAACCAAAACGACCTAGCACGACAATGCATTTTTGTTCACCTCGGCGGACAGACAAGTCCTGTACGTTATCTAACTTAGAATCTACTGTGAATCGGTGAGAGTAGGACTTACATACACAATGTACGTTTGGGTGTTTCGAAATATCAATGAAACGGAATCCTTCAATTGTAGCTTTACAATACTTGTAATAGATACCTCTAATATTTATTGAAGTGTTTTAAAACAACAATATAAATATAGCTAACATTTTGAGAGCGGTACAGTAAACGTTTACAGTAGTGGGCCTACCTGTGTTTGTACATGTTCCTCGAAACGACGTCCGATACATTTGAAAATCTCTAAAATCCGGAAAGAATGACATGGAACTATGTAAACATCCGTGTATTCAAGAAATTTCAAACAAACGTGAACTGATTAAGTAGAACTCAAGTGATCACAAAATTGAAGAAACTCTCTGTTTGTCACACCTCCTTGACACAGGCGGTTTGAATCGGACGCCGCGTCACAACTACGTTAAATATCCTGCCACGTTATGAATTGTGTAAGCGTGTGAAATCATAGAAGCAAAATATTAAAACCAAACTGCTTTGCACCATGGTGTTTTTAACAACAGATAAATAAAATGATTTATAGTTCCATACCGGGAAAACCTCAGATATATGCTTCATCAGACGAACTCATTTCATTGGTATGTTCATTGATAAATTGGCGGGAATTTCCGCCACTTCAAGTGGCTGTTCGAAATGCCTGTCGGAACCAAACGATATAATTCAATTTTAGTCTTATAAATGCCATAAACACTATTAAGGGTAAATTTTGAGCTATGAAAATAATAGTTAAGACTGTAAATATAAGGATTAAAGTCTCTTTCTGGTGGTTCTATCGAAGGATAAAGTTGAGTAGGGTATCGATATTTGTTTCATGGACCGCTTCGCGGTCCATTCCAAATATCGATACCCTACTCAACTTTATCCTTCGATAGAACCACCAGAAAGAGACTTTAATCCTTAAATAATTAAATATTAAACAGAACAATATGGATTATTCAGTGGAGATGATACTCTACATGAAATTAAGAAATTGTCACGATATTCAATCAATCACTGTGATGTAGAATACCTGTGGACTGCAAGTTTTCAGATGATACAGAACATTGTACTTGATTTATAACAAGTTTGACAAACATTTGTAAGAAGCAGAATTTGTTATGTTACAGATTGACGGAGACTCTGTCAGTGGGATCTGTTTCGTGGGATACCGAGAGTTCGGATACAGACTTGGATTTGTTGTCATACCATTAGTGCTATGTCTTTGTACAGGGATAGTTAATCTTGTACGGGGTGAGTTAGTAAAATCTACTGAAATTTTATATGTTGTGCTAGTAAATATAAATATTCATTATTGACTAGACCTAGAACTGTGAGCCAACGGCTAGCTAACACTCCCGTTACCTCTTACCTCAGACCATGGCAACCAAATGGTTGTTCATTATGTTTCTATGATAATCATTAAGCATGTAATGTGTCAAATTATAGATATCCATATGTTACACCAATCGAAAAAAAATGATCAAAGAGCTAATAAGTTAGTGGACATTTTACAAAACTTATGTATAGTACCCTGGCTACTTTGGCAACCTAAATTTCAGCAAGGAAAAAGAACTTGCATGCATACATCTACATGTGCTCCCCAACATTTCTGACAAATTTCATTGTAATTGATCCTGTAGTTTTGGAGTTATTGAGACAATTTTCTCCCATGGATGGGCAGATGAACATATGCAGATTCATTTGAGATGTTTTGTGTCTCATGTTTCCATGTTTTGTATTTGTTGGCAGGACTTCGGACTCTGGTCAGACTAAGAAAAGACACGCCTGATTTCATCAGTGACAAAGCCACATCAAAAATCAAAGAGACAATCATCCGGCTGGGTAAGTTTATTATTTGTTTTACGTCCTACTAACAGCCAGAGTCATTTAAGGATGTGTCAAAATTGTTGGTGGAGAGGAAAGTCGGAGTACTCAGATTAAAACTACCAACCAGCAGTCAGTACCTGGCAACAACCCCACATAAGATTTAAATCCAGAATGGAGGGTTTGTGATCATATGTCAGGACATTTTACCAATCAGTCACCGCTGCCCCTGAGAGTCAACCAGTTCAATTTGTTACCTGACTCTCTATATTAATGCAAATAAAGTATTTTCAACTATTGACCCGTCAATAGTTTGTCTGTTAACATGTGTGGAACGCTCGCATGCGCTTTATTGTTGACGTCATAATTTATTGTTGACGTCATAAACACCGGCGCGTCAGATCGACCAAAATACCGGTATTCTTTCTGCGAAAGTCTTTCTCACCCTAAGCTCAGTGATAAGTTTAAGATTGCGGTTCAAGTAACAAAGTTGGTGTTTCATGCCTTTTCAGTCAACACTCTGTCCCCTCGATGTTTGGACCAACCCAGCCTCGGGAAACAGTTCATCTGGCTGGTCCCAACACCTCGTGAAAAGAGTTTTGACTGTTGACTGAAAAGACATGAAACAACTGTATACCGTCAGCTAGAAAATGAATAGAAAAAGCGTTTTTATGTTATTGTTATAGAATATTGATTCCATGTTACTTTGATCAGTGATGTTCACTGTGATTGATCAATGATATGATGTTCTGTTTTTTCAAAACTGAAACATTGAAAGTATGGTAATCGCCAAAAATCACCACACATCTCCAAGCTAGCTAACTCTGTAATAAAAAAAGAACTCTACACACAAAGTTCTTTCCCAGTGTCTTTTTAGATAAGTTCTATTTAATTCAATACTTTTGACTTGAAGAGATTTTCCCCTTTTCATTTGATTTGTGTTTCACATTTAAATTTATGTTTTTGTTTTTTTTTTACTTTCACTTTAGGTACATTTACTGTGCTGGCTTTTGTGTTTGTACTAACCACATTCTCCATTCACTTTTTTCTACTTTCACTTCAGGTACATTTACTGTGCTGGCGTTTGTGTTTGTACTGATCTCATTCTCCATACACATCTACTCATTCGCCAGTGAACAGAGATGGAAGGACAGCTTCAAAGACTATTACTTGTAAGGCATTTAACTCAAATTTAGGGTATTTTCACAGAAATCATATTTTAGCGATTTAGAGTGTAATAAACTTGATTGTGATACTTCAATCCATAAAATATTAAGCATTGGTTGATTTCAATATACTCTTGAAGACAAATAACAGACCTTTGATGTGGGATTTGAATAGAAGACGAGAAAATTTTGACCTACGAGTATAATCCTCTATACAGTATTTAAAAATAAATTATGGGATCTGTTTGATATTTATATTTGAATAATGCATGGTTGATTGAACATAGATTTCTGTTACTTGACAAATATTTAACCATGTTTTAAAGACAAAATATAGTTGTTGAAATATTGTTAGTTAAAGCCAAAATATCATGAATAAGAGCAAATCAGAAATCAGTCATTATAAAAACAGTTGGTGAATTAAGCAAACTTAAATCCTAAAGTTAAGATAAAAACTGAGTGGCCATGATTATCATTTCTGTTTGGTTTACCTCGTAGTTGCCTGGCCAACGTAACTGTAACCAAAACAGTAGACAGTTCATATTCGCGTACCTGCACGATGGCGTCCAGACCAAGTGTCGTAGCAGTCCATTTCCACGTCTTGGCTTTCTTTGGGGCAGGAATTTTGATGAGTAGCTGGTCGTGGACTAAAGCTTCCCTTCTTTCCTGGGAGCGTTTTTTACGGAAGTATGATCATGTGACATTAATAATTTCAAATTCCTTTTTTATTTACGTTTTTACGCTTTATGTAAATGTTAGAAGCTTATGTGATCATGACTATAATGGCCTTTCCATTATCATTTCAATTACACCTTGTGTGTAGTCTCACACCAATAAGATCTCAGACAAGTTTAAAAACCAGAATCATTTGACAGTAATTTACAGAGTTATTGCCCTTTGTAAAAATAGCATCAAAGGGCCTTGTGAACACAGCAATTTGAGTAAATGTTCCCTAATTAAAACTGAAACTTTGCAGGCTGTCCAACATCAATAAGGTTCAAGTTTGATGTTTATTAGATAAAACATTTAAGCATGATAGTGATTATCTATTTGATGAGTAATTATCATTGATCTTTCCTCGAGGAAAACAACAAAATTGTTATGCACCATTCAGATACAAACTAATAAGCGAATATTGAAGTGGGGACAAATAAATAAAATTAATGTGAATAAAAAGAAATGAAATAGGCTCAATGTGAGGCAAGAGAAAATTATGATACAAATGATTTAAAATATTTCTTCTGTTCTTCAAGAGTTTTCAAAAAGCCATCCAACAAACCAGTGAAGATGAAGAAGCACAAGATGATAGCCAAAGCCTTTGAGCGCCGAAAGGACATGAATAACGGTCGTATGTCCATAAGTTTTGGCAGTACCCATGACGACCCTTTGGGTAAGATATACAATGAGTTATCTCCCTTGTGAGTAGGGTCCAATTGTGATGACATCACTTTGTAAGCAAAAAAATATGTGAAAAATACAACATTATACCTAATATAACAATCAGTACCAAGAAGCTAACTCTAATATGCGGAACATAGAATTTTTCTTGGCTTAAAACTGTTCTTTGTAGGTACACAACCAGTAGTAATGTTAAAAGGATATTTGAGTCATAAAGCTACCAATTGAAGTTCAACTCTACTTTTGACATCTAAAACATAGTTACGTGTACAATTTATAGATGACATAGTGACATTTTAAAACAAGCAAGTTATGCAATAATGTATAAAATATGGGGATTATTTTGTTTTATTGTTACAGTGGAACTCGGTTAATACGAACTCGAAGGGACCGAGATAAAACTTCGAGTTATCCGAGTGTTCGAATTAAGCGAGATCTCATGTCTAATGACAATCTCTTTACTAGGTATATATAGACCAGTTCCATGTCGTAAAATGATGTGAACAAGAGAGATGTCAAAATCGCCGATTGTAGTTGCAAAATTATAACACTAAAACCGAGATATAGGTTATGAAATGCTGTTCTACCGCAGATTTATTGGAAAAAAATCGGTATTTTCGGCGAACTTGTTGTCCAAAAAATCTCATTTCGAGTTATAAGAACATTTTATGTATGATATTTGTAATTCGGACCCAAAATTTACTTCGTATCACCCGAGTATTATCTGAGTTCTTCAAACAAAGATAAAGAGGGAATTCGGCTGGGACCGGCAAAGTACTTCGTATTAAGGATGTACACCTCAGAGAAGTCAAAATTTTCTTGTATTAAACTTTTTTTCTCATATAGATTTTTGGAAAAAAGAGTTCATACCATAAAAGAAAATGGAAGAAAAAACATATGTCCGTGTGCTTGTTTTTGAGCTTTTGTCACTCAAAGACACCTAGTTGACAAAATATTGGATTTTATGGGAATTTTGCCGTTTTGACCATATAAGATAGAGATTAAAGCCATAATTTCCTAATGAGGTGTTTGATATGTATGAATGTTTGTAGAATTCATTTTCTAGTAGTCTTCTTTAAAAATATACCAGTTTTGATCAATTAGACTAATATTTTTTCTCTGAATAACAACATATACTACCCCAACCCCTTAATTGGGGGTAACACTTTAACACTTTATAGAAAAAGTTCTGGTATTAAACTTTTGTTATTATTTTGCATATCAATAGGGAAACGGTTGTTCTTTCTAAATCAGGAAGAACAATTGGGTGTCAGTGTGCTTACTTTTTTGCCCCATTTGAATTTTTGTTATTTTTCAGTATTTTAGAGTAAAAAATAAAAGTGCTCAAATTACCATTAAATGTAAAAATAAAGTCACAAAAGTGTATCGTTTCACATATTAATGCTCAATATTTTAATTACTACAAACCTAGTAACGATTTGCAGCAAAAATTAGCTAAATACAGCTAAAAATGCTGGCGCAGTGATGATTTAAGTAAAAACAATTTCAGTAAAAAATGGTAAAACTGTGGCTCTACTTGAAGCGAAAAAAGACACAATTTCAAAATGGCCGCCAAATGGGCCATTTCTTAAAATCCCTGTATAAAAAAATCTACTGAAAATAGAAATGTAATTTTTTGACAAAATTTGCATCTGGCAACTTGCTACAGATACTGATAAATTATATTTGAAAATCTCATAACTTCTTTGATCTATGTTGAAACGAGACTTCAACGGTACTGAAACCTCAGAAGAATACATCCTTAAGCCGGATTGTCGAATTATCCGAGTTCGTATCAACCAAGTTCCACTGTATTTGGATTCTAAATAATGACTCTAAACTGAGACAATATCAATATATGGAGTAAAATGTTTTTGTTTTCTTTTTAAACCAGGAATGAAGTTTGATTTAAACAGCGTCAGTTCTCACGAGATGTCCTCAAACTTTGCGAACGCGATGCCAAAACTTGTTCGTCGCCGTGGTGGAATGATAATGCCCACTGCAGGCACACTGAGAAGATACTCAGATTCAGGTACATGTCAAACAGTTACTGACTTCTAATGAGGAGGACCAAATGTGTCATGAACCTTAAAGTTTATGAAATATCAATGCCTCACTTGGTAGTCAATTTACTAATTATATAACTGTTAATTGTAACAATTTTTCTGGATCATTGCTCCAAATAGTCAAGTTTTGTCAAAATATTGAAATAACTGAAACCACTTCTGGAAATTATCTAGTTGATACATTTGCAAAAAGATTTCTGGAAATTATCTAGTTGATACATTTGCAAAAAGATTTTTAAATTGATCAAACTATATTTGTCATGAATTTCATTTCCTGAGCAAATATTGAAAGAGAACATTGATTTTCCAGCAAAACTCTAATAGCTGCTGTTTAAAGTGCAATTTTGTTTTTTCCTGTGATAGATATAGGATCCATGGCATCCAAAATGGCGTCTCGTCGTCAGTCGCTAGACTCACAGCTCAGTGAAGCTCAGGGACAGTTCCATCAGAGCGATCAAAGTGAGGATATGAAAGGAGGGAAGAAAAAACGAAGGAAGAAGAAAAGGAAGAAGAGTAAGAAGAGGAATAGGATCCAGCCCGTTTTAGGTCCGATATCAACCAAGCATTCTGGGACTTTTCAACGACGTGGAAAGAAAGGTCGTCGCAATAGTGATTCTTCAGTAATCAGTAAGGCCTCTGCTCATGGAATTGATTTCAATCTGGAACGAAATAGCATGGAGGCTGTTTCGTTAAATTCATATTCACATAATAACAGCCTAGAAGCTGTTACCCTGCCTGCACCACCGAAGACATTGTCTACAAACTACGCGATCTTCACGGCTAGTACATACATGAACGAGGTGAATCAGGAGGAAAACGGTAAACGGAACAGCCGCCAGAACGGCAATACTGGATCTCAGAGGAGCAGAGCAAGGGAAGTTACTCTGGAGATGGCTGAAGCTCATATTTTTCAACAGCAGCAGGCTGGGTTGGGGAACAACTCCAACCACACAGGACGCCATGACAGTTTTTCTGGACCCAGACACAACACAGGAGATGGGTCTGGTCATACAGCTCATCCGCGACAAGGTTCAGCAGGGAAATCAGGTAGTCGTATTGAACCAGGACTGCGTCAGCCAAGCGGATCAAGTCGATCCAGTAGAGTAGGCTCAGGGAGATCCAACAGATCTGGTTCAGCTCGCAGTGATCTCTCTGGTCCCAGATCAGATCGATCTGGACTAGGGTCTGCTCGGTCAGACCGATCTGGACTAGGATCTGCTCGGTCAGACCGATCTGGACTTGGGTCAGCTAGATCAGGTCAAAGTTCAGCAAGGTCAGATCGCTCAGGTATTATGGGTCCAGCAATGAGGTTGACAAGTGGCTCCGCCTCCAGTAGATCTGGCCAATCAAGGCAGAGCTCGGCAAGGTCAAATAGGTCACAGAATAGTCAAATCCCATTGGCTGCTCCTTCACTACCTGGTTTAGCTGTAGTTGAGATGGAGGACGATGATCTAGTGTCAGTGACTTCTTTAGACTGATGTTATATACATATGTGTCATAAGTCGGTCTTCAAATTGACATGTGTTCCACGAGGTTAGGGTGGATTTGTGACAAATTCAGCATCTCGTCAATTTAAATGCAGCTGTACCAGAAAGAATTGCAGAGGTTAAGGTATTCCATAATGCAAAAGGGATCAGAACACTTTTCTAAACATTTCCTTCAGGCTGGAAAGTATGGTTTGTGTAATGTTTATATTACACAACTAGAGGAATACTTATGTGTGATGTTTTGATAACTAGTATGATGTATATCCGGTCACCTTCATCAGACAAATTACCAAGCAATGTATATTCACTAAAGTGTAAAACATACGATTTTGTCTTGGAAATAAAAATTGAAGATGGATGTTGATTTAAGCAATGCTGGATATACAACACTAAACATGACAGGTTACACCTCATATTAGTCAGTGAAACTTCACACATAAATGTTGTCTCCCTTCATTTGTCTTTATTCCACCAATTAAGGAACATGAGTACAGTATTTGATATCATCACTCAAACTTGAACTACACAAACATTCACCTATCAACAAAAAGTTTACATGTTCAGCCAAAACGTGTTCGGTAACACAAATTACATTTTTTTTTACTTTGAGCAATTTTTTATACTCTGTAATTTCAGGGACCTGTATCTGTATCAATACCTTTTGAATTGGAAAAAATACTACTTTTTTTCCCAGTCTAAATAAAATTTGAATTCTGCTCCACTATGATGCGCTATGATACGCTACAATATAGGATCTTGTATTGGACCGTTTCATAGAGCATTGCAGTTGAGCAGAATTACAAGTCAAATCTCATTACATTGCATTTTTCCTGCCTTAGAATATGTAAGTTTTCAAGAAATTCAACCATTTCCCAATATTTTGAGTTTCAAATTTACAGTCATAGAAATATCTTGCATAAATATGAATGTGCATTTGGAGATGAATCTCGTCGTTAACTTGGATACTCATTGTCAAGGTCAAATCTTTGTTATCAAGGTCAGACCTGTTACAGTATACGTTATGATTAGAATAGTGATAGATATCGTACTTTGACATTGTGTTTTGTAGCAGTTGTTTATACAATATGATCACCATATTGGATCACAGTGTCAGTTAGTTTTTACTTAGTTTCCGTTGCTAAATATGTAGTATCCTTAGTTAGTTGTCATAGTAACTGTTTTCAATTTTTATGAGACTTTGTTAGCCTTGTACTTACCAAGGAAATGGCAGCAAGGAGATGTATGATGCTAAGTTAGATTCTATGCAATTTTAAATATGTTTATGAATATGAATATTTGTTTATTTCTATTTTACTTTAACTCGTTTTACTAGAATGTTTATACACACTATCTATGCAAGTGAAATAATGTTGTTTTCTCCCGTAAGATATTTTTGAAATACATATGATATGTTATTTTCATTGTTTTCTGAAAACCACAAATTCACATGCTTGATACTCCAGGAGTTCCGATCTCTACAACCCTGGACTAACTCATAGTAAAACTGAAGGTAGCTCAGAGGAAAAAATCTGAACCAATCACAGGCAAGCAAAAACTTCAAAACCACACAGTCAACCACAGTGTACCTTTATACGGCTCTTTTGATGTACATCAAAGGACTAAATTACCTTGGTGTTCTGTTGCCTCCAGTTTTACTATGAGATATTCCAGGGGTGTAGAGATCAAAAGTGATCGGAACCCCTGGAATATGGAGAATGAAAAATTAATTGATCCCATGAAACTATGAAATTCAATGAAGATTGTATCAAGTCATTGATATGTGTGTTTATGGGTGAAGAGAAATCACTAATGGATTATCATGATGGTCAGTTTATACAATAGAATTTTTCACTTTTATTTTAAAGCTGTCGATGGTTGTTCATGATTGAAAATGTCACTTTTATGATGAATTATGTTGAGCATAGCATTAGAATTTTATTTACATTTAATAGAAACTTATTGGCATAGATTTTACAATCGAAATTTTTACTATTGTCATAGATTTCACAACATTTAGAAACTCTAAACTATTGTCATAGATTTTACAATCGAAATTTTCAATTATCATCATGGATTTTACTTGAAAACTGTTATAGTTAAGAGTTCTAATATTAAAGAACTCTAGTTTGTAAATTAAGCCACTATATTGGATTTTATATAACCCCCAAAGTCGGCCATGAATTTGATGCACAGGAGGAGATAACTCTGATCTAATATACTTTTGCAGTAAGGTTGCTGTGAGTAAAGAATGCAAGAAACCTGAAAATCATGAATTGTCCGTCCTTCTATGTAAACAATAAAGAATTCATATAATCATTTTTCAAATGGTAGACTTTGTATAATTTTTCTGATTGATGACATGATTATTGTCTAATTCCCCCCTGAAGACACATTTGAACTTGTCTTACTCAAAGCAAGGAGTAGTCCATTATAGAAGTTCAGGGGTGATTGTGTTTAATGTGTCTAGTATATTTTTATATAAGGAAAACATGGTCCTATATATAATTAGTGACCCACTTCTTATGATTTTTATATACAAATATTTTATTGTTTCTAGATAAAAAAAAAAAAACTTAATTTTTATATGTCACCGTGATATAATCATGATGACTTGTATATTTGATATGATCATGACTTCAAAAGACATTTTTTATAAAGTAAAACTCATGGTGCATATAGATGTTGTGAATGAGAAAGTGCTATATGATATGGTTGTGTGTATATTTTTTACTGATTAAAAAGTCTTCCTCATTTTATTGACATTAGGCAAAAAAAATGATGTCTGTTTAGGGTTAGATTGCCAAAAAAATAGGGTCAGTCGGTCGCAAGGATTTTTTTTTTTCACTCTAAAATGATGGTAGAAACCGGAGTCAGAGATCGAAATCCCGACTTTTTAATTATTATTTTTTTCGTAGTAAAAAATTAGGGTGGGGGGTAAAAAATTAGGGTCGGTCGGGTAACCCTAAACAGACATTTTTTTTTTAGCCTTACCGTATTCGACCCAATAAACGCCTCCATCCCTATAAGCGCCCCTCCCCCTTTTTTTAGGCGTCAATTTCACATACTTCGAATTAAAAGCAGACTGAAAATATTAAAACTGTGTTGGTTTCCTTACTGTTTTCTTTTGCAAATTGATTGATGGCTTCTTGAGAGAATAATTATATGAAAGTCTAGTTCAAATTTGTTTCCATTAAGAGCGACCCTTATTTGCTTCAATGTTTTAAGTGCCCTCGACACTTATTGGGTCGGATACGGTATACACTGATAGTATAGTATTACTGAACACACATAGATCTCAGATCATTAGCATATGTACAGTGATCAAGCTATCAACTCGCAGCTTCAATATCGGGGTATTTTTATCAACCACATTTTAAAATCTTTTACAACTACATACTTACAAAATTCTCTCCTTTATATTTGAAATTTCCAAATTTGTGGTTCTTACCATTTTAAATCATAAAATACACTGTTCTATTTTGATTTTTTGATAGAATTTTTACTGTAGTAATGACGGAAATGTAATACAGCAACACCTCTTTACTCGAACAGCAGGTAAATAGTTTAAGGAATACTTTATATTTTAGTCCTTGGCAGTAAAAATTACCTCAGATGATGACAAACTGTGCATGTCTTTGGGTGTTTTACGACACTTTAACCATATTGGTAATTTTTGACAGTGAAATTCAATTTTTCTATTGTAATAATATTTTATAGAAATGTACATTGAAAATGCTGATGTTCAGATACCAGGAACACGGTTTGGACCATACCATTAGTTAGACAAAAGGGACTTATTCGAGTAATCCGAGTTTGAGTTAGAGAGGTTATTTTATACTGTGTATATACATATTAGGAATTGGAAACATTCAATTGCTATTTTTAAAAGGGCATATCAGATATGTACCTGTCATGCACCTACAAGGGATTTTCCAATATAAGTAATAACACTGATAAAATTATGAGATAAAAGTTCTGATGGAGTGGGCACCATTCTTGGAAGAAAAATTATGTTAACTTGATATGTTACCTGGTGGTAAAATAAATACATGTCCAGTTGGAAATGAACTATTTTTGTAAAAACAGGTAATTTTACCTGCTAAAATTTTCATGCTTGGAAAAATCATATTTTATTATCTTTATCAGACCAAATTAATGTTTAATTAATAATTAATAATTAAATAATATAATATAATATAATAATTAATAGCTAATGTATACTGAAAGGTGGTTGGTCAGTGTTTAGAAAGGCCTGTCTGCTAAAGACGGTGATGAAGTTTCCAGTCTCTATGTATGTATTATTCTGGTAATGACACGTGAATTGTGAAAAATTAAAGATTCTTTTGATTGAAATCTACAGAAAGCTTTTCTATCTGAAAATCTAGCACTGGAAAATACAGGTTATTCATTCATAAGTTGCTCGATATTTACTGTACATATACAACAATAAAAATGTAAATATAGTTTTAGTCTTCTTTATTTTTCATTCTCTGAGTTTGTGGTCCAATCACTTCGCCATTTGACAGAGATATCCATGTGTAGTGATCACTTCACCATTTGACAGAGATATCTGTGTGTGGTCCGATCACTTCACCATTTGACAGAGATATCTGTGTGTGGTCCAATCACTTCACCATTTGACAGAGATATCTGTGTGTGGTCTGATCACTTCACCATTTGACAGAGATATCTGTGTGTGGTCCAAATCACTTCACCATTTGACAGAGATATCTGTATGGTCCGATCACTTCATCATTTGACAGAGATATCCGTGTGTGGTCCGATCACTTCATGATTTGACAGAGATATCTCTGTGTGGTCCAATCACTTCACCATTTGACAGAGATATCCGTGTGTGGTCCAATCACTTCACCATTTGACAGAGATATCTGTGTGTGGTCCGATCACTTCACCATTTGACAGAGATATCTGTGTGTGGGCCAATCACTTCAGCATTTTACAGATATCTGTGAGGTCCGATCACTTCACCAATTGACAGAGATATCTGTGTGTAGTCTGATCACTTCACCATTTGACAGAGATAACTGTTTGTGGTCTGATCACTTCACCATTTGACAAAGATACATATATGTATCTGTGTGTGGTTTGATCACTTCACCATTTGACAAAGATATCTGCATGGTCCGATCACTTCACCATTTGACAGAGATATCTGTGTGTAGTCCGATCACTTCATGATTTGACAGAGATATCTGTGTGTTGTACGATCACTTCACCATTTGAGAAAGATATCTGTGTGGTCTGATCACCACAATTTGACAGAGATATCTATGTGTGGTCCGATCACTTCACCATTTGACAGAGATATCCATGTGTGGTGTAATCACTTCATCATTTGACAGAGATATCTGTATGTAGTGATTACTTCCCCATTGGACAGAGATATCTGTGTGTGGTCCAATCACTTCACCATTTGACAGAGATATCTGTGTGCACTGATGTGCCTGTACAGACTGATATACTGTCCCGCACGGCGTGTGTACTCCACGACCAGTTCCTCGCACATCGCAGACTTACTCCTCAGACAGGGGTTTGTATGGTGAAGTTGTATTTTCCACAAAAATTGAATCACAAAATCAAAGCAGTTATACTTGTCTTCATGATATCTGAAACAAAAACAGAAGTCATTTTTCACTTTTAAATCAACACCTTTAGATATACATTAGAGCGTTTTTATTTCACAAGTTCACAATACCTGTGTCTATGGAATTACAAGGTTCCATGGCCATCAAAATTCGGAAAGAGGAAAATTGCAGTCAATATTGCTGTGAAGTTTCGTTGAAATCGGCCCAGTTTAAACTGATTCTAATCCCTCATTACTTTATGGTTGGATAAAAGGGGTATAACGAGCTTCAGTATCAAATGGCTTGATAAAGCTCTGAAATTTTACCGGTACTTTGTCCAGCAGTCATCTTTACTCTCCCTCCTTAAAGTTTCGTCCCATCTTAAAGAGAAAGCGGTATCGTCTGGAGATTGTAGCATCGCTATGGCGATACATTGGTCCCAGCCAGGTGCGTTGATATTGACACCGTCCTCATCATAATCAAATGTGACACCTGGAAAGTAACAGAAACTTGGTGAGGGTGCCTTCCAATGGTGCTTTAAATTGGTCAAAAGGGTGCACTTTAATAGAATAAACATATGTGTGCTTATTTCGTCAAATAAGGAGGGACATTTAATAGCGTGCTTATTTGGTTAGGACAAGGGTGCAGTGCATTGGTACTACATATTTTGCAGTGCTTTCGTGCCAGGAATACTGGATTCTCAGTGTGTCATTTATATAGCCATTATATTGGTGATTGCCCTTGATTATCATTGGCTAACCTTTTCAAAATTGTTTTTGTGCTTTGATTGTCTCAATATTCGGAATTTGCATATTACAGAGTTATCTGCACTTGCGGGTAGGTATTGATTGTGACATTATGTGTTTAAGAGCGTAATGTCATACGTTTCGGAGAAAACAACATTAATTGCGCTCACAAAATAATGCATAACAATTGATACCTACCCCCAAGGGAGCTAACTCTGTAATATGCAAAGGCGGAATAGGTATGTTTACAGTACTGTACGTAGGCTTATAAATAAATTCTGAACATAACACTGGTACTTACAACTCTTTAGACTGAATGACCACTGATGATGTTCTCAATTTTTTTTTTTCCCCCCAGACATACTCACCTTCTGAATCAGTCAGCCCAATATGAAGATTGGATGTTTGTGTGTAATTCCTGTCAAGACATGAAATAGATAATTAATTAAGGACATAAAAGATCCAGATAAAAAAATATTAGAACATCCTTAATTATAAGGTAACTCTGAAAAAAAATATGAATACTGTTAAATATTATTATCCCCAGATACAAATGTACTATAAATATTTATTAATAACTTAAAATTCAATAAGTGACTTTTCAAACCATGTAAAAATTTGATGTATGTTTTATGTTCTTTAAAGGGACAATTCAGTCTAAGAGAACATTAAAATTTGTATATATATCAGATAAAACAACTTCTAATGGAAATTACATCAGTCAGTGTTACTGTGATATGCCTGAAACGCCTATGGTGGTGACACGTGTGTGAAATATTCAAACTTGCTCGCTGTCCGCCATTACACACTGTGGTCGAACTTCTTGTATGCCGAACCCTGTCCCTTGCTCGTAAAGTAATGCAACTTTTGGCTAGAACTGCTCAAATCGCTCTGACAGTAGTGCGTTTACCTTATTAGGTGAATTGTCTTGCCTAAAAATCATTTTATCACCTTCTCAGTGGTTATGTAGTTCATTTGTTTAACGTGCGTGACTTTGGCTCGGGTATGGGTACAGAGTTAATATTGTACCTGCTTAATCGTATTGATCAACGATTTGATATTTCAACGTTATTAATTAAAATACTTAACAATGTTGTGGAATTTGTCAATGTTTTACGTTATATGTTTCATAAGAAATGTAGAACAATACATTTATGCTATAGTTTGCTTATTGGTTATGTAAAAGAATTTGCCTGAGTGAATTGTCTCTTTAATATTTAAAGTTATATATATGTGCCATATTTTTCATACTCACGAATCAAGATAAGCCTGTGATATGTGATTCATCACCTAAAGTTACTAACATTTTGAAAAGTACTGCACTTTCAATGAATTGGTTTTAATTTTACAAATGCAAATAAGTGTAGAACATGATTTTTAGCAGTACTGCCAAAAATCATTATATGTACATCTATATATGTAAAGTGAAATGAGTACCTACATTGTACGGTCAGACTATGAAGCCAAATTGCAGTCTATAAGTTCATTTCACATTTTAACAGTGTTATTAGTAATTGAAAAGTGATTTCTGCAAGTTTCCATCTAAACATACATAACGCATGAAAAACAACAATTTTCCAGTACATAATTTCTGTGTTGTAACTAATGTTAATAAGGCATCTGAAGCCATTTTAATGATTTTCACCGTTTAATTCATCAAACCTGATGGTTTTCAATAGATTAATGAAGAAAATTAAAATGCCAAAATTGCCATCCAGTTACGACACATATAACTTTAACAGCATTCATGTTTTTTTCTGAGCAATACTCTCATACTGGAGTTACCTCCCTTCATTTCATTTTGATGATTTTTTTTTTTTTTTTTGAGAATGTTCTAATATTGTAATACACTGTTGTTTTTTTAGAACAAAGACTAAACTATCTGTATGTATACAATATATATGTGAAAAAATCAATATCTATCTGTATATAGTGAAAAAATATCTATCTGTATGGATCAGTCATTTACAAATTGAAACTCCCTGAGTATATGTTAATTAACACCTCAGTTATGAATAGCGTGTTTATACCTACTGTAGAAATGTGCCTAGAGTGGGTTTGATGATGATGGAGAATGGTTTGTTCCGCGCCTTGACAAATGGGGTCGGAATAACATACGGAGGGATTCGACTCTCAGTTTCCCTGGTGTTTCTCCCACAAAGAGGACAGATCTCCGGGACAGAGAAACACAGGATGTTCCGATTCCGATCACAGTGCTGGAAACACTTAACGGGATGTGATTCCTCTACAGCCATTTCTGTTCCAATGATTTCTGATCCTTTAGAAGGCTGAAAACTGTAAAAGTGGAATTAATGGCAGTGCGGAAATATTTCACTGATTTCACTGTCATTTGATATCCACACATGAACATACATCTATTTTTACAATAGTAAATTTTAACATATAAAATTATGGAGTATACAATTAAGCTGCACAGTGAAGGAAATATCACACAGTGAGCAGATTATGTTTGAAAGCTGACTCAGCAATAAAATCAACACTTGAAAATATCTGCATTCATACAGTATATATGCAAAAATATCTACAACAGTACCTGAGTAGGTCCGAGTAGTCTGTTGTGGATCCTAAAACTACTGGTCAAAGTCTGAACAAATCCTCAATCCTAAAACTACTGGTCAAATTCTGCACAAATCAAACAGCCCAAAAACTACTGGTCAAATACTGAACAAATCCTTAACTCCTTAAACTACTGGTCAAATTCTGAACAAATCCATAATTCCCAAAACTACTGGTCAATTCTGAATAAACCCTAGCTCCTAAAACTACTGGTCAAATTCTGAACAAATCCTAAACTCCTAAAAATACTGATCCAGTTCTGAACAAATCCTAAATTCTCAATCCTAAAACTACTGGTCAAATTCTGAACAAATCAAACAGCCCAAAAACTACTGGTCAAATACTGAACAAATCCTTAACTCCTTAAACTACTGGTCAAATTCTGAACAAATCCTTAATTCCTAAAACTACTTGTCAAATTCTGAACAAATCCTAAACTCCTTAAACTACTGGTCGAATTCTGAACAAATCAAAAAGCCCAAAAACTACTGGTCAAAGTCTGAACAAATCCTAAATTCCTTAAACCACTAGTCAAATTCTGAACAAATCCTTAACTCCCAAAACTACTGGTCAAATTCTGAATAAACCCTAGCTCCTAAAACTACTGGTCAAATTCTGAACAAATCCTAAACTCCTAAAACTACTGATCAAATTCTGAACAAATCCTAATCTCCTTAAACCACAGGTCAAATTCTGAACAAATTCTTAATTCCTAAAACTACTGATCAAATTCTGAACAAATCCTAAACTCGATCCATGAATAGATTGAAAGCTGACAAAGCAAAAATATCTATGCTTACACGTACAGTATCCATTCTTTATCTAAACTAAATATAGAAATGGTAGATATCCAAATGTAGAGCTGAAAAGCAACACACCACTACTAAACAAGCTATAGCTGTGGATCTACTAAACACATGTGCCTGTTGACAGTAGTGACACTCACATGTGTCACATATGTACAGTCACTGTAGCCTAGAGCACCTGAAGTCGACCTGTATTAATCATTTTACTGTACAAAGAGGTAAAGTTCATCATCCTTAAGCCTGGAGCAGATGTAATAAAGAATTATAAATGTCCTGGCTTGCAGTGATTTGCAAGACTCATCTAGATTTGTCTCAGACTACAATTTTCTTGTGGGATTCACTAAAATTTTGAAAACCCCTAGTTGTACATTTACATGTTTCTCTTGTACATGTATTATATCTCTTTCTTCTAGGACTACCGGTAATCAAAATGTCACAATTAGTGTTATATATGGATTCTCAGGATTCTCTGTCCCGAAGGCAGGGTGTTAGCATTGTGACTGCTACATGTCTCCATTGATTAAAGAATGAACATGTACAATATATGGTGTCTATAATTTGGGATATTATCTTTTCTCTTCCTAATGTCTGTCTTGACACTACCTTGATGATCATGTTTGGCCTTAAGTTAAACATTCACATAGCTCTGACGATGACACACCCAAGTCTAAAACCCCACCCCTCAGGCCTGATGGTTGTCAAGCTGATACAATATTTGGCCCCACCCCTCAGGCCTGATTGTGGAAGTCTTTACCCAAGACAATTTAGACCATCGTTGGGCGTGGCCTAATCTATTGTTCTGACCAGTGTGACATCAGCCTGAATATTTGATACACTGTTCATGCAATATTAAAACTTGCTACAGCTAGTGTACATAAAATAATAATAATAAAAATAATAAAAACTGCTACATACATCGGAATAACATAATTTTGGACTTTATCTAGGGTTGAATTTAGAATATAATAAGATTATCACCTGACACCTACATGTACATGTGTAACAGGAGAGGAGAAAATATAGTGGTTCGACCGGGATTCGAACCCGGCCAAACTTAGCCGCTGCACTTCATATACCAGCTGGTCACCGATATGTATAACGTTATAAGCTTACATGTTCTACTGTTACATGTACCCATGTACAGTTACAGTATGTATAGATCTAGTAGCAATATTGCAGACTGCATATATAAGCTAAAACTGATTTGCAAGTCATAGTGTATTAATCTTACCTGATTACACTATATTGTTATTGGTTGTCTATCACGTGACAGCTAAAAATAGGTACCGTAAAGTATGTCGTTATTTTAGAAACTCTAGATTTATAAACTAATATCAATATTGTGGTCTTGTTTCAGGTTCTACCTCTCAATAGTTTTAATGCGCATGTTCTTTGGATAATCTGTTTGCTGTTAGTTAGTAAATATTTTTGTAAAATAACTGTTACGACAATGAAAAACAATCTGCGTCACAACAACGTTTTGTTTACATTCCAGAACGGCATGCTTTCCAAGGTTGAAATAAACCATGATATTGCTGTTTTGCTTTCGTTTTTGACACGTGTATAAAAAGAAGTTTCGATTATTTTTACATGTCTGTGGTAATCGATTATTCTGATATATGTTACTGTCCGCGATTAATCCGCTTTAGGTTTTATCACAACCTTTTGACGGAAATTATGTTTTATCTGGCGTCAGATTTGAAATTGAAAGTTCACAATTTAGGACGATTCATTTTTGCCACACATGATTCGAAGATAACTTGTCACAATGGCTAGACTTAATTTGAAAAGTCGTAAGTTGGAACAAACGAGTGAAGACACAGAAGACATGAAAGACAGTAAACCAGATTTTCCTTCTGCATCAGAAGACGAGACACCTACCATGTCAGATTCGTCTAACATTAAGCTGTTAGGACGGTCCTTCAACACAGTTATTGTAGCTACACACGTCAACATATTCCTCTATGCTACGTGTTTCTGGATCCAAACAGGAGCGCTGCCTGTAAGCCAAATCAATAATACAATATACATACAATGTAGTAGCTTCGTGCATCATCTTAAAACTCGAATATAATACATACATTGTATATACAGACTTGTATAATTATAGTACATGTATACAAGGATTTATAAGAGAGAAGGGTTTGTCACTAGGTATTTTGGACGAGTACGTCGCGAGTGCTTTGCATTATAATTGTTCACTGACCCTGACTTGAGTGACGACCCCGACTTTCCTTTGATATCCGCCGGCGCAACCTTTAATTGATGTGTACCTTGTGGGTGCCAGGCTTTACTTAGTATTAATTTCTGTGTGCTGTCATTTCATGTGTACCTTGTGGGTGCCAGGCTTTACTTAGTATTAATTTCTGTGTGCTGTCATTTCATGAGATTTCTTTTAATGAAAATTCACAACATTCTTAATATTCAGTCCTTAAAACAAGGAGTTGACATCATGAAATTTATAGAGCTTTACCTTGTTGTTTCATTTATAACGACTCAAGACAAGTATTTGTCTGGCTTGGTGTTTTGTAGGAGTATAAAGAGACAGTGACAAATCATTTTCACTTATAACTCCTTAATGTATACAATACAATCTAATATAAATGTTTAAATTGTAACAAAATATTGATGAGTTGGTCATTGCAGGTGACCAGATACAATATAATGCAGTTCAATTAATGGTTACAGTATATATCCGGCTAGTGTTTAGAGGTCCTGGGTTCAAATCCCTTTCTGGCCACTACATTTCTTCGTTAACAGTTATACGGTACAAAATTTATTGGTAAGCTACAATGTACAATTCACCCCTGTGCAGTCACCAGAAATTTTATAACCTGTATTTCAACAAGGTTACATTGGTTATTTTCGATCCCTATAGCTATTAAAGATCTGTAATAGCCTGGGATGTCACCAAGCTAGTTAACCTTATGGGCCGGTTTTTCCGGGGCACTCGATCGGCAAGGTTTCTGCCCCCTCTAAGATTTCTTACACACTGACATCTAGGGCATCGAAATTGATTTCTATAATAAGTGACATCGGTGCAAAATAAATAAAGGTAATCTAAGTTTGAGATAGCATGTTGATTTCGCTCTAGAATTAACATTACGAAATGAAAAAAAACCAAAACATTTAATTGCCATGACTATATTCATACCCCCATGCTATAACAAGATGGGATGGGATGGTGGCCCAGGGTCATGGATTTTAGAGCCTGTGTCTTCCAAATTAAATTGGAGCTGATAATAATGATAAAGTTAAAATTTTTGTGTACAAACTTAAGGTACCTATCATACATATACATATATTTATGACGTTTCAAAGTTACTTCAAAGTCCCTTTCTTCAAGTTAATAGTAAGTAAACAAACATGTAGACGAACACGTTGTGTTAGTGTTATTTCGGACTGAAGAAGGCCCTATAGTGGCTGAATATATATTCCATAGAAATGATTTTGATTTTACTTTGAATTTATTTTGGCCTTTTATTTCGGATTATTAATATACTAGCTTTATACCGTTTTTCCTCATTATCAAGGGAAGTAACTCCTGTAGTATAATAATGTGACATCTGCATGCAGTCAATGTTAGAAATTTGCATAAAATGACATCACTTATAAAGGTATCATAGTATAGTAAAAACAATGGCAATAATTTAGCCATCTGTAATAGTTTATAGAAGGCGACAACATAGAATAATTTATTCAAAAGGTGAGGCTTGATTTAATTGTTACGTACTTGAAATTTTTAACTTTTAGCAGTACTCATACTTTAGTGTGGTTCCTACCAGGATTACTAATCCTAAAGTATGATTTTATTGTTGGTTATTTTCTGTGTACCATTAATACTGCAGCCGTAAATGAAAACATGACTAACCTGTTGATGATGTTTACAGTACTTTATGCCTTATTTATTTATTTATTTATTAAATAATTAATTTATTTATTTATTTATTTATTTATTTATTTATTTATTTATTTATTTATTTATTTATTTACTCTGTGATATATATCTTTGTAGTACCTCACCAAAAAGTTGGGGGTAGACATGGTGGTATTTGGGTACCTACAGACCACGTTTGCCGTTGTCCAGCTGGCTGGTGGACCACTGTTTGGACGGTTCGGGGACCTGTTCGGTGGCCGTGCGGCGATGATGTTGGCCTTCGCCTCAGCCTCGATGACGTACCTCTTCCTCGGCCTGGCCGACAGCTTCCCTCTTCTGTTTATATCACGACTACCCTCGGTCTTCATGCACGCAATGCAAGGTTTGTTTGATCAGACCCTTGGACAATTTTATTTATATACAGATCCTTCTAACAATTCCGTTTAAAAGAGGATCTGACAACATCCCATTTATAAGGGGTAACATTCTGGTGACTTTAAGTAACACCTTTTTTTCAAATCAATTTTCATTTTCTACACCTATATATCTATTAAAATATTATTTCGTCCCATTTAGCTTTCTTGTGCTTTGTCGTGCTCTTTGCACGAGATGACTTTATATGTACACGAAAATAATTCTAACAGCTCTTTCAGACCCCTGGAATTCACTTCCAAAATTCTAGAACCTGCAGTTTTTGATTGACCAATTTGAAAAGTGTAGAAGTTGTTTGGACATAGTTTATTGACAATTGAATAAGTATGATATCAAGTTAATTAATGTTTTACCTTTTTTACCATTTTAATTGATAATTGATCAGTCAATATGATCTTAAAAACTGTTCGTATTTATGTTAAGCAGTAATTGATTATGACAGGGGAGATAACCCATATACTTAAAATGTGATGATTTGGTTCTATAGCCATGTAAAATCCTCTATGTGAAACCTATGTGTAAATGGTATTGTAAGAAATCTTAAACAAATCATACAATAAACCAAACCTTTTAATTTTCTTTCGACAAAATTCATTAAAGAAACTAAAAGCCAAAACTTATAATTCTATAAAAGATGTGAAAATTAAGTAAGGCAATGGCCAGTTAGTTGTTTGTGATCAGCTGATTAATTGATTATAGCGCAATTCAGAACACATGTTAAGGGTAAGTTAACAATTTCCAACTGCTTAGTAAGATAATTATAATGATTTAATCCTAAACGTTTCTGTTATGTTATAATAAAACAAACATTTCTGTCGTTTTAGGTGGTCAGATGATTGTGACTGATATGGGAGATAAACAACAGCGGGCAGCCTCCCTCGGCATGCTGGGATTGTCATACGGCGTTGGTATGGTCGTAGGGCCGTTTATTGGAGGTCTCATCACGAAAATGTTCGAGTAAGGTTTGACCTTTGACCTTTAAAAAACAATGAGGGTTTAAAAAGACTATGTGTGAATTTGGTTCAAATAAGACTTTATCAGGAGATGAAGTTTGATATTCTAAAGGCAAAAATAAAAACTCCAATTCACAATACATTTGCCTCCTTACATGTAACTCACATCTTTATATATTCAATTTTTATAATGGTCATACACAGGTAGAGTACATCATTATATTTATCTCATCCTTGATACTCCAGGGATTACTATCACTGTCATTATAACCACCCCTGGATTATGTCGTGAAACTGAAGGAATTTCAGGAGAGAAAAAACCTTCCAAATCACAGGCCTGTAGAGACTTTCTTTGAAGATTACAGAGGGTGATACTTAACTTTAAACTTTAAAATACACCAAAATTTGATTTTATTGATGCACAAAAATTACCAAATTAACTTTTTCATCAGTTATCACACACCAAACTTTCAGTTTTGCTATGAGATAGTCCAGACATGGATATAACGACAGTGAGAGTAACCCCTTAATTATCAAGGATGCATTTATCTAATATGAATACTGTCAGTAGATATGGATTTCTATTTCCGCAGTGAGCAGACCGCTGCATTCGCAGCCTTCATTGGATCTGTACTGTCCATGTTTTTCGCTTATTTCTTTATACCAAAGAAAACAAAGAAGATATCTGTAACCAGCACGATAGAAGGTAAATTTAAAAAAAAAGCTACAAAAAAGTTAATTTTAAAGAAAATACCAGGATGATAAGATTTTGACTCTATTCATTTATTGTCCTCTTTTATGTACAGAATTAAAAAAATTCTCAATGCATTTTACTTCCTTCCTGTTAACAGTGTAAATGCTATTAAACAGATATTACTGAGACAAATGTATGTAAATTCTTCTGTTTATGATTGAATTTGATATGTAACATCTTGCTATTACCCATCTGTCATACAACTGTTACAACAAAGACAAGACATTAAAAAATCCAAGATGGCGACCCCATAGATCAATGTTATCAAGCAGGTTGTCCACAAATAAGACTCCCCACCACTTTTGACCTTTATTTCTTCTCTTGGAGGGGGGTCTTATTTGCGCTGAAATACATGTACTGTAGTGGTAGACAATTTAAGTGGTACAAAGTAATCTTAATGGTCGTAATGCGGCAATCTACCCATCTACCATGAGTAAGTGATGTGTAGTTGTAACTCTTATAGCTAGTTATTGTCAAGCAGGGATTTTATTTCATGCAGATCAGTATCTGAATCTTTTCAGCATAGACCTGTATGCCGCAGCATTGCGCTGTCTATCATTTCCGTCACATTTAAAGTAAATGGATTTTACATGGAAAGAGAGCTAGCTTACTTATTCTGCATTTTCATATCACAGAAATATCTGTCCTTATGGGTAGGTATTGGTTGTTACGTCCTGTATTTGTGAGTACAACGTCGTAATTTTCAAAGAATACTATGTAATTCATGCTCCCAAAGTAATGACGTCACAATCAATCCTTATATCAACAAGGGAGATGACTCTGTAACATGCATAGACAGAATACCTTCAGGTGATGTAGGCCCGATTCTAAGCATAATGAATAAATGTATTCATATTTTACTTCTTTCAGAAAAACCTTCGTCAGTGTTTGACGTGAAAAAGATTGTGAAATTATTGATGGCACCTGGGGCACTGTTTCTCTCCTAATTATTCGCGCTGCAGCAGGTGCGTATCCATGGCAACGGGTTAAAAAATACAAAGTCCTAGCTAGTTGCCACTTACTGTAAGCGTAGAAATTTACGCAAGGTGGAAATTTTCCCTTATTAAGCAAAGGTCGCTTGGGGGCAAAAATTTCCCCCCAAGCATAATATTTTGTACATGTATATGCTTTGTTGTTTAAAGTAATATTGAAATTGTATCTATGGCAAAATAACAACACTGCGAAAGTCTTATGTGTGCAAAACACAAAATTAACCACTCACGAAAATATCCAAATTTATAGTATCTATAAAAGATTTATTGGTTTAAGATTAAATTTTTTAGTTTCTGGAAAAAAGATGATGCCTGGCTTAATATCCTTTTCTTCAATTTTGAATTTCATATCTTCAAAACCACATCAATATTTAGTTATCCTGTAAACATGCTTATTTTAGTGGTAGTTTTATTTTAGCGGTAGTTTTATTTTAGCGGTAGTTTTATTTTAGCAGTAGTTTATTTTAGCGGTAGTGTTTTATTTTAGTGGTAGTTTATTTTTAGCGGTAGTTTTATTTTAGTGGTAGTTTTATTTTAGGGGTAGTTTTGTTTTAGCTGTAGTTTTATTTTAGCGGTAGTTTTATTAGCGGTAGTTTTATTTTAGTGGTTGTTTTATTTTAGGGGTAGTTTTATTTTAGGGTAGTAGTTTTATTTTTAGCGGTAGTTTTATTTTAGGGGTAGTTTTATTTTAGTGGTAGTTTTCTTTTAGTGGTAGTTTTATTTTAGTGGTAGTTTTATTTTAGCAGTAGTTTTATTTTAATGCGTAGTTTAATTTCCCCATGTATTGGAAGTTGTTCGATTATAACCTTTGTGCCCCTCTGATGGTTATTTATCGCGGTCAAGGTGCCCTTTTCAAAACCCAGCACCATGCCCTTTTTTTTCCCTGTGGGAAACACTACCCATCTGTCATACAACTGTTACAACAAAGACAAGACATTAAAAAATCCAAGATGGCGACCCCATAGATCAATTGTTATCAAGCAGGTTGTCTACAAATAAGACTCCCCACCACTTTTGACCTTTATTTTCTTCTCTTGGAGGGGGGTCTTATTTGCGCTGAAGTACATGTACTGTAGTGGTAGACAATTTAAGTGGTACAGTGTAATCTTAATGGTCGTACTGCGGCAATCTACCCCATCTACCATGAGTAAGTGATGTGTAGTAGTAACTCTTATAGCTAGTTATTGTCAAGCAGGGATTTTATTTCATGCAGATCAGTATCTGAATCTTTTCAGCATAGACCTGTATGCCGCAGCATTGCGCTGTCTATCATTTCCGTCACATTTAAAGTAAATGGATTTTACATGGAAAGAGAGCTAGCTTACTTATTCTGCATTTTCATATCACAGAAATATCTGTCCTTATGGGTAGGTATTGGTTGTTACGTCCTGTATTTGTGAGTACAACGTCGTAATTTTCAAAGAATACTATGTAATTCATGCTCCCAAAGTAATGACGTCACAATCAATCCTTATATCAACAAGGGAGATGACTCTGTAACATGCATAGACAGAATATCTTCAGGTGATGTAGGCCCGATTCTAAGCATAATGAATAAATGTATTCATATTTTACTTCTTTCAGAAAAACCTTCGTCAGTGTTTGACGTGAAAAAGATTGTGAAATTATTGATGGCTTAATGCACTTTTACATGATTAAAATATTTGAGCAAGACCTTTATTCCTTTCCTTTCACATTTGTTATGTGTTTCTTCAGCAAACTATGAGGTTTACCTTGTTTAAAAGGGGTATTTGAGTTAATTGTATGCTCTTAATGTAATGTTAGACTTGGAATCAGGATTCAAGTTAAATACTTGGAAGACTTTTTCCAAAGAATTATAATAATGTACCATCATCGGTTTCCCAATTAATGTTGAAATTAATTATTTATTAGCAACATATAGCTAACACGGAAGAATTTGTTGTCAAAATACTACTTTTCCACTTAAGCACGTCAGACACATAGCGGGGCCCTTTCTGACGTGTCAGTGTTCTAGTTTTAGAGGTAGTTTTATTTTAGGGGTAGTTTTATTTTAGCGGTAGTTTTATTTTAGTGGTAGTTTTATTTTAGCAGTAGTGTTATTTTAGCGGTAGGGTAGTTTTATTTTTGGGGTAGTTTTATTTTAGCAGAAGTTTTATTTTAGTGGTAGTTTTATTTTAGCGGTAGTTTTATTTTAGTGGTAGTTTTCTTTTAGTTTTATTTTAGTGGTAGTTTTATTTTAGTGGTAGTTTTATTTTAGCGGTAGTTTTATTTTAATGGTAGTTTTATTTTTGATTGATGCTTTTTGTGCTGTCTTTGAAGTGCTAATTCATGTACAGAGCTAAATTTTATAAAAGGGTATTTCCAGTATTCCAACAACTGAATTACTCTAATTTATATCAGCACTAATGAACCATAATTTACAGTGTTACGCATTTGTGCTGAAATTTGACTGTGTTAAAATAAGATGTTAGAGTAAATATACATTACTTTCACAGAATAGGGACACATTGGGCAAGGCATTAATAGACAAAGTAAATGGTCCTTTTATTCAGCAATGAACATGGTCTGAAAAGACACACAAAGTAAATTAGATCTAGACAATAATAATTGGTGACATACTGACACATACATGGACACATACATGATCAAGTATAACATATAATCCTCTACAAAGGGGTGAGGGGGAGGGACACTTTGAGTTGGAGAGGTGCTAAAGGGGCAAAAGAGACATTATACAAAAAACACTAATTAAAGTGAATATAGCACTATTAAAGGGACCTTTAGTTATTTACTTTATAATCTCTTTATTTTCGCAGGTATTCCGATTGGTGTATTCCAAAGTATGTTCTCAGTCGTTGCCTTGGAAACATTTAAATTGCCACCAGAACAAAATGGCTATATTCTCTCGTATATAGGCATTATAACTATGGTAAGTAAACATACACCAAGTAACATTTATATGAGGGTTAAAACAAGCTACACAAGATATGTGATTGATATGGAACAAAGCTATGATATCTGTCACAACAATACTATGACGCCATATGATGGCGATAACAAAAATGGAATCATGACTTATTTTCTGACATGTCAATGTCAGATAGTCACACAATCTGGTGTACACTAAAAGAGAAAAAGAATCATTCAGCTCCATTGTGGTGAGACAGATGATCTTATCCCTTGTGATAATGTATATGTCAGGCGTCAAACACTGCATGCTTTCCGGTACACAATAATTGCCTGACAGTTGGTCGTACCGAATTTTAAAATAGAGAGTCTGAGTCAAATTTGCCAGACATGTTCGTTGGACTGGCAAATTTGGCCATGTCTGCTCACCCCAAAGGTGATGAAATTGAGATTACCCTGTCTTACCCCAAAGGTTGTGAAATTGAGATAACCCTGTCCCACCCCAAAGGTGACGAAATTGAGATTACCCTGTCTCACCTCAAAGGTGGTTAAATTGAGATTCTCCTGTCTCATCCCAAAGGTGTTGAAATTGACATTACCCTGTCTCACCCCAAAGGTGGTTAAATTGAGATTACCCTGTCTCACCCCAAAGGTGGTGAAATTGAGATTACCCTGTCACTCACCCCAAAGGTGGTTAAATTGAAATTCTCCTGTCTCACACCCAAAGGTGTTGAATTGAGATTACCCTGTCTCACCCCAGAGGTGTTGAAATTTAGATTACCCTGTCTCACCCCAAAGGTGGTGAAATTGAGATTCTCCTGTCTCACCCCAAAGGTGATGAAATTGAGATTACCCTGTCTCACCCCAAAGGTGGTTAAATTGAGATTACCCTGTCTCACCCCAAAGATTGTGAAATTGAGATAACCCTGTCTCACACCAAAGGTGGTGAAATTGAGATTACCCTGTCTCACCCCAGAGGGGATGAAATATTCTATTACTCCAGGATCTTAAGTGAGCTCTATCTTTTTTGCAGATGGTACAAGGTCTAGGAGTAGGGGTATTAACAAAGAAATACTCAGAAACTTCCATTTTAAAGTGGTCATCATTTTCATTGATATTTTCCTACCTGGCCTTGGTAAGTATTCAGACATCTACAATCATATTATTTACTGTATTTAGGTAATAAATGCAAGAAGATAATAGAATTCAATCCTATGAGTTTGAGTCCCAAATTGGGTATAGAAATCATAAAAAAATTCCTTTGTCGATGGTTGTAAGATATTATATGTTGAATACATATTATATTTATTTATTAAAAAGAAATTATGAAGCTCCATTAATACCTGGTTTTGAAAGAAATACAAATAATGGAAACTGTGAGTCTAGAGCTTTTAGCACTTGTGAAAATATTTAGAGAGTCTTAAGTTTTCAATATTTACAATACTTTGATAGTGTATTAATGAATCTAGTGTGAGAGTAAAAAAACCTTTTTAGATAGTATATTATGGGAGTAAAAAAGTCTTTTTGGACAGTATATTATGAGAGTATAAAAGCATTTTTGTGACAGTATATCATGAGAGAATAAAAGCCTTTTTTAGACAGTATATTGTGAGAGTATAAATACCTACAGTACTTTCAGTACTTTGATTGTTTAACAGACCTTGTGTGAGACAGTATATCATGAGAGCATAATGGCCTTTTTGTGACCGTATATCATGAGAGAATAAAAGCCTTTTTTTAGACACGATATTGTGAGAGTATAAATGCTTACAGTACTTTCAGTACTTTGATTGTTTTACAGGCCTTTGTGGCAGTATATCATGAGAGTATAAATGCCTACAGTACTTCCAGTACTTTGATTGTTTTATAGAGTATAAATGCCTCAGTACTTTCAGTACTTTTGATTGTTTTATAGAGTATAAATGCCTACAGTACTTTCAGTACTTTGATTGTTTTACAGGCCTTTGTGACAAACATCCAGCAGCTATGTATAGTGATAGCCCCGTTAGTGATGGGATTAGCTTCCTCCAACATTGTCATCAGTTCAGCACTAACTCGTACAGTGTCCGAACTCGATACAGGTAACTACAGTTAACTCCACTTCATTAGAATTATCTCCCTTCTTAATGAGGTAGCTACAATTAACTCAAATCCAGGACCTCATGCTAGTGAGCTACCTGGTGACTGATGATCAACCCAGTCTAATTCCTATAGTAGCTTGTTGGGGCCACCGCGCAATCTTGCAATCTTGCAACCTCGACTTCCAAGTTGAGATTGTGAGGTGAGGTTGCGAGGACAGATTGCGAGATAACCAACATCGCAACCTCGTGCAAGGAGTAATTTGTACATGTGTATTGACAAATAAGATTTACCTATTATAGCCTTCCCTTCCAATTACAAAATAAAACCAATATAATGGTTCATGTGTGCATAAACTACATTTAAACTAGTTTTCATTTGTATGCACAATGAAATACATTGCCGAATTTTAACAATATTATATTTGAAACTATAGCAATTAATGACTCTTTGAACTATAATTAAATGGAAGTTTATATAGAGAAAAGCATCAATTATCAGTTAAAACTCAATCAATTAGATACTTCTTTGTCAATACGCATGAGCAAATTACTGCCTCCTCGCACACGGTTACGAGATCACAAGGTGAGGTCGCAAGGTTGCGCGACGAGGCCACCAAGTTGCAAGGCTGATAACCACACTGCCTCGCCTCGCTACCTCTGAACCTTGACTTGGAAGTTGAGGCTGTGCTATGGCCCTAACCCACCATAAATTCCTCTATATTCCTCCCTGCCCTCTCCACATGTTTGCTTCTATGACACAAAATCACACAAGTTTGTTTAACCCCTGCTAAACATACTCTCAACACTTGAAACAGGGGTTTGCAAGCTGGTAGGGACTGGGACCATGGACCTTCGAATACTAGCTGGGTGCTCTACCAATTAAGCTATCAGGTCACTGATGATCGACCAAGCTCATTTCGGCTGTTTATAGAAAAGTATTTCTACACAACCTTTGACTTTTTTGCATTGTAGGTGTGATGCTGAGTATTTCTCTATATATTATTCAGTGTTTGACTTGTTTCCATTGTAGGGGCGATGTTGGGACTGAACATGGCGGTGAATTCACTGATACGATCTCTGTCTCCTACTATTGGTGGAATACTCCTCAAATACTACGGCTTCGCAGCGTTCGGTTATCTAGGATTCATCATGTTGACCGGCGTGACATGTCTTTTGTTTTTTAAATTGAAGAGTGTTTGATTCTGATATTGTGAGATAACGTACAGTAAAATCTGTTTGAAAATGCTTACAACAATTTCATGGTTATCATAACGTTGTCATTTATATTCCTCGTCAAGATTCCCGCAAGATGTCTGTTATGTGTGTATAATGAACTGTGCTTATAACAAGGTGGCGTTGTTGGTCCCCAGTTGTTTATTTCAAACAAGTTTACTGTATTTATGTCTATAAGGATTAATCATGTCAAATTTGGTGGTGTGTTTAAAGTTTTACACTTTTGTCTTCATCAGATTGAGGATTGATGGAGATGTTTGTGTTCATGTACATATCGTACTAGTCGTCTTCATCATATGGGTAGATACACAGGGACCTGGCACGAAATTTTAACCATCAGTATATATATATAATATATGAAATATCAAAGAAACACAATTTATTGACTTGTGCCCTATCTGGGCCTGGAACTCACGATCTACGGCTCCAAATTGCCTAGCCAAATATACCTGTGCCTTCTACCAGTATAATATATGGGTATATATATACTGTTGGCAAAAAATTTCGTGCCAGGTTCCATTAGGTAGAAATGGTCAGATAATCATTTTCATCAGACCTGTATTGCCATCAATCTTGGCCCAGTTATACCAACATTCCCTAACTTTCAGAAATTTCTTAACTTAAAACTCCCATAGGAAACCATTACAGAAGAAAATTGTTACGAATTTTAATTTAAGGAATTCTTTAAAGTTAAGGAATGTTCATGACATTGTGATGAAGATACATGTGTACACATTGTACTATTGTCATCAACGTCTCATAATATAATGTATAATAAAAAGAGAATTATTTGGTTGTGTAACAGATATCCTCAGTTTGTCAATGAGACCACAGAAATGCTCAGAATCCATGTTAGGTTCCCTGGTCAAAATTTTTGGGATTTTGATCTAAAATTTAAAAATGAAAATTTCTGTAATTTGGCTCGAAGTGTATATATAAATACAACTGATTCTTAATTTTTCATTGATTAAAATTTCGAGACCAAGGTGGTTGCCTAGGAGATCGTGAGTTAATTCAGATATATTGTGAAATTGTGAAAATTTTAGTCCGAGCCATCTGTGTATTTTGAATTTAAAAGGGTATTGAGTTGTATGTCAATTGAAGTCAATAAGTTTTAATTGTATTTCCAAAATCACAAAGCTGTTATATTGATGACCTTTTTTGACCTTTTTACCGTGTGACTATAAATCTAGCCAAAAAGCACAAACACTTTAGTTCATTATCTCATGCACAAGAAATTCAATGTTTACACTATTGTTGTACTGTGTATCTCTAACTCTCCCCCCCCCCCCCCCCCTGAAAACACATTTAGATTCTTCTATATTAAAGATGTTCCACCGCCGACAGACCATAAATGATACTCACCATTTGAACAATAATTGGTGGTTAATCGTGAATATATATGCCTAATTAGCACAAAAATAATACAAAATAATTTATTTTGCTTTTGGTGCATGCGCAGTCAGAACTTCATTCTATATAGAACATAGTACCTTTAAGTAAAATTAGAAACTCAAACTTTCCAATGGTGGTAATGGTGTAAAATAAGTAACTTTTGCAATTGAAGAAAATTACCAAATCGTCTACTCCTGTTTTTGATAGTGAAAAAAATACCATTTGTCAGCGGTGGAGCATCTTTAAAGACTAGACTAGTTCATTATGAAATTTCGGGGGTGAGTGATATATAATCAGATAAGTCTCATGCAATATCTTGATAAGGTTGATATTTAACAGACAAAATTTTTATTTGAATGTTTGAATTAATTTTCTCGCATAACTGTGTTTAGTCATGTAATATATATTATAATACACAATACTATTGTAGTCACTTCAGAGGTAATAATGACATAATCAAATATTATAGTTATGTGATAAATAGAATCTTATACTAGTGGTCATGTAATATATATTGTAATACACAATACTATTGTAGTCACTTCAGAGGTAATAATGACACAATCAAATGTTATAGTTATGTGATAAATAGAATCTTATACTAGTGGTTATGTAATATGAAAGATATTAAACATATCAAATAATTTAATATATGTCATTTGCATTAAGGCTTGTGGTATGTCAAATTATTGAACTTGTTTACCATTAATAGTATATTAATTTCATATTACATATTAGCCTCTCATGTAAGATCCTAATCTATTTGATTAAGTCATTATATGGTATTTACATATTTGTGTAGACTACAAATAAACCCTTTATTGTGGTGTTTGTTTGGATTATCTTTATATCTATTTATTATTTTAGGAATATGTCTGAATGACATGATGGTATTTATTTCTAATATATGTAAATCTATCACGTTGAATATTAATTACAAATCATAATTGTATACACCTTAAGTTAGCTCGATAATTAGACTTCTTATACAGCTATACATATACCTTATTGCACACATTAAGTGTCCAGGGGCGCTTTAAATAACAGAAGTAGGGGAGGGGGTGTTTAAAAGGACCAAATTGGGCTAACCTTTTTGCAAGATTGTTGCACGTAGTATAGCAAGTGGTTACATGTAATAAATTTGTAAAAGAAATCAAATAGAAAAATCAACACAGTGTGCACAGTGTCAGTCTGCATTTAAATCAAGTAAAGTGAAATTGTACCTTCCAAAAACGGGAGGGGGCGCTTACAAGGTCAAATACAGGTACATGTCTATAAAGGCCTGTTCATTGGCTAAAACAATTTATTTGTGTTGTAGTTGTATTCCACCTATAACTAATTAGATTCCCAGAACATACTGCAAATAAGGACTTTATCAATAATGTACATTGTAGTGGAGTGAGAGGGTAAGGGGAACTTGCTCTCAAGTTACATACTGTACATGTTTAACTGTTGATGAAGTTGCATGTCTGAATATCAACTGTTCATGTTACAAGATCAGTACAATCAAGTGGAAATAACTCTTTATACATGTAAACAATGAAATCATAACATGAGTGATAATTCATGTCTAGCCGACAAGCATCAGGTTGGTTGTTCATGAATTATCCCTCGTGTTATGATTTTATTGTCACAACATCTAGCTATAGGGAATGATTTTCTTTGCATTCATATACAAAAGATATTGGCCATAAATGGAGTGTTAATTTTCATGGCTTCGTGAACATAGTTTCGTCGACTTCAAGTCAATATTGATGACATAATTGACAATGCAGGCGTCACATAATCGTATCTTCAGGTGCAAAAGGTTAAGCTTGCAATTTGTCATACCCTAGGGGTTTACAGAGAAATCTCTTAACGGCTAAAATCGGTGACAAATTAGTGAATGGTGGGAGAATATAAGAGACCCTAACTACAGAGGACATTTATTTAAATGTAGTCTGGCAGTACATTGAAAGATTTTCTCGCTGTGATATCTGTTCTATGTGGTTTTCGTCGTACAGTAGAAGCATACCATTATGAATACATTCCAATCATGTGTACTCGGGTGTTACAAACTTTTAAAAAGAATTATCAATGTCCAAAAACATACATGTATCTTTATTTATGATAACAGTTTTACCATTAAAACTGAATTTAAACAATGTTTTTTTCGAGTTGTGTTTTCTTAAATTATATAACCAATGTCAGATTGACTTGATGGCCGTTCATTCAACAATGATGGTATTCCTCGAGCTCAGACAGTACTGGAGGGATTCAAAACTCACACGTAGGTTCCTTTTTGGACCCAAGATGCTAGACATGATTTAAGAAAATAACTAAAATAGAAACACTTTGGAAATCAATATAGAGTAGGTGATATTTCCAGGATGGTTAGGATTAGAGCTTAACTTCCTTGCTAATCAGCCCCATACAACACTGAACTGTTTAAACAAAGGATTATCCCTTTAGTGCCATAAACATCCCATTGGACGAGATTGATCATTTAACTTGGAAACACAACTCATTAGACAAAACAACAACTGAAGTATTGCCTTTATTGATAATCAATATTTGTATATATTTAAAACAAAGCACCTGGTAAATCAATAGATAAAATCACGGTCTCACAAAGCAGACATCAATGTGATATAATGTACATAGAAAATTCACGACACAATGCCATATAAAATATGTCTTATCAAGGCAGCAGACAACAACATATATTTTGCGTAAAACACAAGGACGCCATAAAATAGTAAATGCGATTTAGAAATGTATAAAATTCATTATAATTAAGTAAACAAACATCAATCAATTTTTAGATGTAAATTTGAGAAAACATGTGACCATTTTCTTATGTTACTAATTATATATATCTCATTGTGTTAGCATTATAGTTCTATGTCAATTTTGTTTCACATATATAATAGTTATCACCTTGAACATTTTATCTCACTTTTCCCAATTAAATGAACATATATTTTCCCATTCATATTTTTTCAATAATTTATCGGTGAGATGTTTAAGTTAACGTCATAATATTGCGACAGTTAAATTGATAATTATACTCACTGAAAAGATTAACAAGTTTTCTATCATAATTGTTTTGTATATATATTGTTTATTCCGCATTTGCATATTACAGAGTTATCTGCCCTTGTAGGTTGTGACGGCATGTTATGTGTTTTCGAGTGAAACATCATACTTTTCAGAGAGAACTAAGTTTAACTTGATAGTTTCTCTCAAAAAACAATTACATCGAAATGGAAACCTATCACAAAGGGAGGCAATCCTGTATGTAATAAGCAAAGATGGAATAAATAAGTTAAACTTATTGTATCATAAATGTATCAGAGTTACTCCTCTTTGTTTTACTCTATCCCGATATAATGGAATGAAAACATCTAAACGGTAAACACATTTTCATGCATTTCATGTTGAAATCTTTGGGCTAAAAATATATTTGCGCTTATGAAATTTGCAAGTCTTTGATAACGCATTTACCATATTGTGAATACATAAATTTGTCATTGACTGAAATCAATCACTTTTAAATTAGCGCCAAATTTGATATTGCTTTAAATTTATATGTACAGAATAGTGGTAGCTAAATATAACTCCAGGATCAAGAATATGTATTGAAATTAGATCAGATTGCATCTGGTAATATTAATTAAAGATGCTCCACTGCCGACAGAGCATAAATGATATTCATCATTTGAACAATAATTGGAGTTTAATCGTGTAAATATATATCTAGGTAACACAAAAAATAATATAAAATAATTTATTATGCATTTGATGCATGCGTAATCAGTACTTCATTCCATATAGGATATAGTGCCACGGAATTTTTTCGGGATGCAATTAATTATTATTCATATTTTTAACTTGAAGTAAAATTAGAAGTTCAAACTTTTCAAAGGTGGTAATGGTGTAAAGTAAGTAACTTTTGTAACTGAAGAAAAATACTAAATTGTCTGCTTCTGTTTTTAATAGTCAAGAAATACCATTTGTCAGCTGTGGAGCATCTTCAATGCTATTCAAAGATATAGTGTACATGTACATTGTAAAAACAAAATACATATTTATGAGCCGGTATACGTCATGTACATTATTATAGGTATATGATCATCTTACAACTAGTAAATTATTCAAAAGGATTTCAATATTAAATATTGAGTATCAAATTTATCATCAATTACACAATTTGACATCATTCAACATCTGAACCAAACTTTACATATAGAAAAAATCATCAAATTGAAAATTAAGATAAATTGGCGAAAAAACAAAAACCTGTATATTATATTGCACTTTTGTAAAACTATAATAATTGAACCTTTTTAACTGCTTTGTAAATTTTAAGTTAAAACATGGTTACAAATGAACCTCTAGAGACCAACAAAAAATTGCTATGCAATTACCCATGTCAAAGTGGAAGGCAGTTCTATAGCAGTTTTTAAGCCTTCACATTTACTGAATAAGCAGTTCTTTTAGCAGTTATTTAGCCTTCATAATGCAACTGGCTGGGACTGTTAACCCTTAGCAATCCATTGGAAAAATCCACAGTCCCTTAACCTTCACAGTCCACTATATAGCTAGCAGTCAGTTAGCAGTTCCTTAGCAGTTTTTAGGCAGTTCTTAGGCAGTCTGTTTTAAAATGAACTGCCTAAAATGTCCATATATGGCGCATGCGACTGATTACTTTAGGCAGTTCTTAGGCAGTCTATTTCAAAATGAACTGCCTAAAATGTCCAAATATGGCGCAAGGGACTGCTAAATATACGAATCAAAAGTGCCTAATATCTATGAACAGCTCACAAAACTGCTAAAAACAATTCAAATATGGAGCATGTGACTGCTTATATTTATGAATCAAAACTGCTTAATACTTATAAATATAAGTTCAAGAAACTGTTAACACATTTCCAATTAAATGGGGAAAGAATGAAAATACTATATGGTGGAAAATACACATAGACAAATTACTCTAACTCTAAGATAAAGATTACCAATATTCATTTTTTCAGAAATACAGAAAATAAAAGATTGAATTATATAAACCAGTCCAAGATATACACATAAATCGTAATGTTTATTTTGTGTCATACAATTTTTGTTTTAAATAAAATGCATCATTTATATTATACTGGGGTGTATAAGATTTGACGGTGATCAATATATGCCCTGAACCCTGGGTACTCTGGGAGTGAGGCCAAAAACTTGTACAATTTCTAATCCAAACAGTGTGCTAGCAATGTAATGATGCTCTTATTTTGATTCTGATTCTGTACAAATTGAACAGTTTTGATAATTCTCTAAAAAATGTTCTGAAATCTTGCATATTCATAATCTTTAAAATCATGCTGCAGCAGGCTTTAATTAAAATGTTATAAGATATATTTACTCTTGCGTAAATTGTGTAGCATATGTATAAAAATGTTAAACTACTGTATATATATTTTTATAATTTTTTTTTCAATTTGCTGTTGGAACTTTATTCATAGATTTTTTTACCACCTTCTTAGCCTTTGAAAGCATCAGGGTACAGCATTCAAACCATAATATAGTTATACCCGTCTATATAAAGACCATCTATTAATGACATACCATATTTGACCCAATAAATATAAGTGCTCATGCACCTATAAGCGCCCCTCCTCCTTTTTGAGGCCTCAATTTCAAGACCAAAACTATCAAAACTGTAATGGTTTGCAGAAATTTCATCTTATTAATCACCTTTCCTTTTTCATTTTTTTTTTAATGCCCTGGGTGCTAATTGGGTCGAATATGGTAATGAAAAAAAGTCTTTATAGCCAGGTGGTCTTTTTACACAGGTCAGATTATGTTGGTCATACAAAGGACCCTAGAGAAGTGGTCTTACAATGTAATTAAACAGGTGGTCATTATACAGAGGTGGTCTTTATACAGAGGTGGTCGCTAAGGCAGGTTTTACTGTGTATGACAGGTGGTCTTTATACAGAGGTGGTCTTTATACAGAGATGGTTTTTATACAAAGATGGTCTTTATATAGAGGTGGTCGTTATACTGAGGTGGTCGCTTAGGCAGGTGTTACTGTGTATGACAGATGGTCATTATACAGAGATGGTCGCTAAGGAAGGTATTATGGTCATTATACAGAGATGGTCGCTAAGGAAGGTATTACTGTATTAGAAAAATATTAATAACTTCCTAGCTATACATATATATACAATTTGGTCAATTAAATTGAAATGTGTAATTATAATATTTTCCAACTCTTATCAACAAACATTTTACCTAATCCTTACAACATGTATATGTATTTGAAATAATACCACAAATACACAGAGTTGATACTTTAACAATTTCGGAGGATACATCTGTGGTTATGGAAGTTTCACCACTGAACGGTTGAAAAATTGATAAATTATACATACCGTATTCGACCCAATAAGCGCCCAGGGTGTTTAAAAAATGAAAATGTGCTAATAAGACCAAGTTATTGCAAACCTTTACAATTTTGTGTAATTTTTGTCTTTATTTATGCCTGGGCAATTGAAATCGAGGCTTCAAAATGGGGGAAGGGCGCTTATAGGGACACGGGCGCTTAATTGGGTCGAATACGGTATATGATTTATATATAGTACCCTTCCTGGTAATATATTGCAAAATCTCAATCACTGTAGGTAAAGATCATGTAAATTTTACTTACTACATCATACATGTAGGTAAAGATCACGTAAATTTTACTTACTACATCATACATGTAGGTAAAGATCACGTAAATTTTACTTACTACATCATACATGTAGGTAAAGATCACGTAAATTTCACTTACAGAATTAACCAACAACACTTAATTGACAAGATTTGACATATAGGCCTGACATATAATGCTAAAAACTGACAAAAGCTTAGCTAACAAACATGTTGCTTTGACTTTGATCAACGAAAGCATGACCTGTGAAAATTGAACTTGCACAAAAACATCAGCTAGTTGGTACCTTGTATTTCTTTTTGGAATGTTGATTGGCCAATTAATTTTAAATTTGAAAAAGGGTTAATTTCAACTGATTTGATAGCTTATACCCAGAGAAAACCCACAAAATGTAGAAAGTACATGTATGTTACCAAGATTCCTAGAAATAAACTTTAATCAAAAACAGACTTAGCCTAAAATTTTGCCGAAATTTACAAAATGGGATGACTTAGTGTTGACCTCATTTGGTAATTTTTTGTGTCAAGAAATCCAGGCCTAGATAAATTTGTGTCAAACACACAACTCAGTGGTGGTAGACAACTGTAACACCTTTACCACTAACCCACTGAGCTCTCTGACAGATATATTTGTGGTAGAATTGTGTGACACTTTAACCATTAACCCACTGAGCTCTCTGACTGATCATGTCTGTGGTAGAATTGTGTGACACCTTAACCACTAACCCACTGAGCTCTCTGACTGATCATGTTTGTGGTAGAATTGTGTGACACTGTAACCACTAACCCACTGACCTCTCTGACTGATCATGTTTGGGGAAGAATTTTGTGACACTGTAACCACTAACCCACTGACCTCTCTGACTGATTATGTTTGGGGAAGAATTTTGTGACACTGTAACCACTAACCCACTGACCTCTCTGACTGATTATGTTTGGGGAAGAATTTTGTGTGACACTGTAACCACTGAACCTGACTCTGACTGATTATGTTTGGGATATACTTAGATTTATTGGATATTCCTTCTCAAACCTGATGGACTTAATAATGTTTTGTCCCGACGTTGCAATCTGGAAGCTGCCACCAAAGGCAGCGACTGATTTAGTGTTAGGGGACTTGATAGAGTTACCGTGTCTATTCCTGGTGTACTGTTCAGGGATCTTACTATACTCCGGGGCTACCATGATGCCACATACACTGCACATCTTACTTACCCCGATGGCTAATTTGGTCCAGTCTCCAATCTGGAGGACAAGATCAAACTTCATTGAGGTTTTCATCCCCAGGGGGATTTTCCCCTTGTATATCGGCTTCACTACCTCGCCCGACACATCGTCGATGTAGACCAGAGCTTGTTCTATACGGAATTCCCCCTGGGGATTGTGTCCTATTTTTGGATGGTCGGGAGTCCCCGTGGGGGTAGGAACAAAATCGAGTTGTCTGATCTTCATTGGCTGAGTTGTATAAACAGATACTGTTTCTAAACTTTGCACCCCCCTCTCTCCCACCAGGCCTAGTTTTACCCCACTCGACTGGACAAAAGTGCATGTAGGGATTTGTGTCAACGCCTGAAGATTTACTTCCAATGGAGGGTACTCAAGCCTGGGAGTTTTGATAAAATTTGTAATGGTATCGGGATCAAAATTCTTTTGTGTGAAAAGTTTATAAAACTTGAGTAGTATATCATCAGTTAAAACCTCGGTAGGGACAACAACATTGGAGAAGTCTTCTAATGACAGTAAGTTAAATCTCAACTGATATAACATATTCCCTAGCGCTTGTCTGCGATTTTCACCATTCAAAGTCTTCTCATTCTTGCTGCATTGCTCATCCGCCCATCTCATGGCAGCATTGAAGATGTTGATTTCGGCTGTTCCGATCCGCTCGCTCTTCAGCACCATAGCAAAGTTACTCTGAGTAAGGAAGGTGAAGGACTCCTCTTTGAACACCTCTGCCGCGTTGATTTCTATAAAACTTAACGCATCCTTGATGAGGTCGTCCATGCCAAACAACGCCGCGTGATTAAGAATGGTACAGACATTCTTTACATTCAGTGCGCCTTCTAAATAACTCTCGCACTCGTGGAGCAAGGTCAGCAGTTCGTACTTCTGTGAAGCGTGAAGGAGTGGAATAACAGTCTCGTCGTCAATGGCAACCTCATCTGTATAGACGTACCTGTAAAAACAAAACAAATTATAAAGTTCATCTCTGTATGAATGAAATGAAATGGATTGACCCGAAGTGTAAGATTCTTAAGTTGTCAAACCACAAGGCTTTGCCGAGAATCTAATCCCGAGGGATGAGATCTCATGTCTCACCCAAAAGAGGGTGAATGATTCTTTTTCTATTACCCTATATGAGCATGTGTAAATATCACGTGCATAAAATCTCGCACCGGTAAAATTGTGGATATCCCTGTCCAGAGTAAGAGAATCTGTTTTTTCTATGTCACCCTAAGGTAAAGATATGGAGACACAAGATCTTTTCAAGTTCTTCACAATTGTATGATGTTTTGGCAACAGTATCATGACATCACGATGACGATAGATTATTTAGGTCACATAAATCATTGCTTGCAGAATCAAATTCTCGCCACTGACCCATATAATTGCGGTGACGGGTCAAGTCATTTTCATTATAAAAATCAATATCCTATTCCTCCTCGAACAGGGTATACATGTACATGCAGTGATTTTTCTCCTTATATAACTTTGGTCGGTAAACGACCCCATTCCCAATACCAAACCCCCTATATTTTTCCCAATTACAATGACAAATTCCCAAATCAAATTGCTGAGAAAAAAGCTGTCCTGATATAAGATTGTTTTGTTGATACAATACAGGTCCATGTAAAAATAGCATGTAACATCAAATAAAACAGTTATATAATTACCTAAAACAGCCATGTTCAGTAATGGCTAACTTTTACCTAAAATCGTTCTTTTCGCGATTAAAAATTCCCAATTCCTGTCCAAAAAAAATTCCCAAAGTACCCTGAAAAATCACTGACATGTATCAAATTCATGAATGACTTTATTACATTGATACCACATTTCAAACATTGTTCAGAAATTATGTTTGCTATGTAAACATTTCACCCTTTGGGCCCTTTTTTCTTTGCCAGTAATATGTGAAAAATATCCACAAAGTAGTTCTGATGATCAATTTCATCAAGGTTCCTTAACGCATTCACCCCTGAAGACACATTTAGACTCTTCCAATTCAAGGACTAGAAGAGACCATTGTGAAATTGCAGGGGTGAATTAATTAATCTTAAGAAAACGATCATTAACTTAAATAAAATCCAGAGGAAAGCATTATGAAAGTTATAATTAGACAATGATAACTTCAGACACTTCCTTAACTCCTGTCTTAACTATGGAGAATTTGAGATTTTCTTGAATCAGAAGTTCAGAAAATTGATCAGATGAATTTCAATTTGGATGCAAATTTAGAAAATCTTTAGATGTTTAGCGCAGATCAACATATACGCTAATCAGTAAGAAATAAAAACAATAACGACTGACTTATTAAATGAGCGCTTTCGCCCCATTCAAGGGAGATCTTCAGACTTTATTCAGTATATATATATATATATTGTAGACATTGCAAGTGACAATATATTATAAACACTTACCTTAATATTGATGAGAAGATGTCGCTTGCAATGTCTACAATTTTCACCTCAGGCCCACTCTCCGGCAAACTGCCATAAAACATGGTTCGGAATACTGCACTCCGCATCGCCAGGATCAGTCGGTGGGCAGGGATGGCAACTTTACCCGGTTCTTCAGGAAAGACAAACTTGATGTCGGACAAATTTGCATCGAGACATAAAGCGGACAGTGACTTTGTCACAGAATCCTGGAATATGTCACTCATTGGAGTGGCTGGTCCTGTCTCTAGACCCGCCATTGTAATCAGGGACGTTTCTCCATTATTCACCTGTTCCCATACACCACTGCATCACTACAACAAAAGGGAATATGTAAAGAAATGTGGGGCAAACATATACAGTAAAACAAACTTATAATGAACTCTCTTACAACAAATTAATGGTTATAAAATGTAGTAATTTTCATTTCAAATTTCCTATAATATGTGTATAACATACAAACTATTTTTATAACGAAAGGATTTTGTAGGTCCAATATCAGGTCTCTATACACCTTCTTTATAGAATTGAAAAAGAAATTGTTTATAAGGAAAAGCTGATGTTGGCCTAATTGATCATGATAACACATGTATGATTTTGATCATCATGATGTATGATAATCAGCTGTATGCATACATACATGTAAGTATGCCTGCGTGGTTTCACATAAGGACAGTAATTGCATGGACATTAACAAGCAGAATTATATTATAGCTTAAATTGGTCAACCTTTATTAATTAAAAAGAGTAAAATCATTGATGTTTTCAAAACAAAACTTGCGAAATAGGTAGCTTGTTATCGGATTTGACCCTTGACTTGTTCTAAAAGAATTAATAAAAATATGGGTTAGCAGTAAGAATGCTAGGTATGATGGTATTTTTCTTCTTCTTTTGAAAAATTGCAGACTACACTGGTCATTGTAGCAATTGCCACAATTTAACATTATCAAAATTACATTTGTATAGCTAAAAAATTCGAGTCAATTTAAATACAATGTAAATTTTGCACAAATAAATAGACTTACATACACTTACATTTGTATATATATATACATATATTGCCCATAAACTTATGACACAAACTGAATCAGATATAAATATAAAAGTGACGTCATTGAACAGATGCAGATGAGTAGATACATTTACAATGACATCATCGATCACACTAGACTAGTTATCAGTTTACATGTCATTACGATGAGGGGTTTGAATTATTAAAAAAGAAAACAAACAAGAAGGCCTATTATCAACAATGTATGTCAATTACTTTACATGGAAACATGTACTACAGCTGTATATACTGCATGTCCGGCTGTTCGTCCAGAATAAATCATAATTCATCATTTTATTTTAACTTGTCTGTCGTGTGTCAATCTCTGTTTACACCACGACAACAGTTAAGACATACCTTATGTTTTCTCGATCGACAACTTTCAAATGTCACGGTACTTTCCGATCGCCCAGACAGTTAAGCATCTCAACATTGTCAAAATCGTCTGCACAAGAAAAGCAAAACAAAAAAACTAAAATTACACCGGAAACGTCTTCACGCTATACAAATTTCAACTCGTTTCCGTATTCAAATTTCCGGATTTTCTATATAACTTGTAAAACGAATATGAAAATAAGGCACATACTTTGAGTTTTATTTATTGGGCAATTACCATAGATCATCACGTCAAGTCAGAACATTTTGAGGATGTCCAATATGTAACAAATAATATTTTGTCAATAAATTATATCCGAGTAGTGTGAAACATTTATCTACACTGTAGCTAAAATGGATTGTTATAATAAAGTTTTATGCAGCAATAAATTTATCAAAAATAGAAAACTTTCAATTCAGTATTTCCCTTTTATCATTAATTAGCCAGCATTTACACAATGGACCAGAAACATACATGTATACATACAAAGAGACTGGAAACTCCTTCTTTGTCTTTGTTGACAGGCAGAGGGACTTAAGTGTATCAACACAAAGTTTGAACATTATATCATGGTTTGATGTGAAAGTAAAAAAAAAAAAAAAAAAAAAAAAGCATCAATGTCTCTAGAAGATAATTCTCTCTATTATTTATACTACATTGTACATTACAATAATAGTGATTGAGGATTTCTATTCTTATTCCAGGTAGGACGTTAGAATTGTAACTGCTCCCCTATTGCACAATCATAAAAGGCGACTAAATTAAGGAATTTATCATTTATCTTCTTCCTAACGTCTTCCTTGGCACCGCCTCACTTTTGGCCTTCTGTTGAGTGCATGCCCCTGTATGGTAGGCTCTGGGTTCTGTCCCCTGGCCGAGACACACCAAAGTCTATGAAAGTGATAGTTTCTACTCCTGCCTAGCGCTCATCATACAGGAAGTGGGACGACTGGTTCGCCCGTTGTCAGTATAATTTGACCGGTTGGGGTGTGTTGCTTGGTGTCTTCGATGGCGTGATTCAGTGATAAAGCACTATAAAAAGGGCAACAGTTCCACTATAAAAGAAGACACAACACGAACATACCACAGTCTCCCAAACACGCACCACACACTTCAGACGCGCTACACATCGCATACACGGGAAGCCGTCCTTACACGACCCTGACAGTTAATAGGACGTTAATTTAATAAAAAAAAAGTGTTTAACCAATGTTTTGAAAAATAAGGACGTATCACGTATAAATCCTTGGTCAAAAGAACAAATTACGTATTTTTAATAGCAGGTCAGAGAAAGTAAAGTCAAAGTCAATCACGTGATCACTTTTTTCCGGCCAATGGCATATGAATGAGGTATAAGCTCGTGACTTGTTTACTACGTTTTACTACAAAAACGGATCACCGTCGTACTATAATACGGAAAATTCCCCGCGGATCGTGGTTTGAATGTCAAAAATATATGTTTGCATCTATTTTACGCCGTTATGTAACAGGATCGTGTTGCGCCAGTTTGAAATGACGTCAAACTACGTATACCCCCGTCTCGCCCTGTGTATAAAAGCAACCCAGGTTTCATCATAGATCTAATTTGGTCCCCAATTTAACAGTCTACGTCGCAGAGCGTTTGGGTCAATATGAATACTACATTCACTGGAAAAAAAAGTCCGACACCATAGAAAGTTTCACTATATCGCTCTAATATAAGTTCATGAGAACATTTTGGGATTTTAACATCTACGTACAGAGTATGTCAATTTGATTAAAATCCGAACCATGCATGATCTGCAACCACAAATGGGTGTTGAGTTTGACTTAACAATATGAAAGTCTATGTGTCTGAAATGTGTTTTTTATTAATATCATACTGATATTTCATACCATTTTTAATTTTAACTAAAATACATATAAATAAAGTTATTTCTGAAAATAGTCTATCTTTTAACTCAATATATCTTAACCAAAAACTCTATTTTGTTAAAAAAAAAACAATCCTTGTTGTATAGCGCCTTAAGTGTTTTATTGTCCAAGACAGCTAGATATCACATTATACTTGCGTATAACAATTGTATTACAATTATCTAAACTCAGCATTCCGGTTTTTTGTTCGGTTCGGCTCCTCAAGTTAATCCATTTACTCAGTGTTAATCAAGACCCCGGAACAAGCTTTTTACTCTGGCTGTCATCTATTGTTAAAGAATTAATGTCCGTGTCGGTATCACTTTAGACTCAGGTAAACTTACATAACCATATATTGTCAGTAATGATATTTTATGCCTTAGGTCCTTAAGAACCCACGCTATACGTTGACCAATCGCTGCATTTGTTACATATAGCGTTAATTAGCTCCGAAACAGTTTTGACCAATCAAAATTACGTGACACCTGGATAAGTTGTGTGTATTCGTTCCCAAAGCTCACAACGAGCTGGAACATCGAATAAAGATACACGAAACTTAACAGGCTCTCTCCATCATAATTTCAGAAACATCATATCAACAAAAACAACATAAAACTAATATGTAATAATGATTAGTTTCTAATCATTTGCCTTAATGAACAAACAGTTGACACATAGTGTTTAATTTTCAAGGGATGGATCACCAAGTTCGGGCAAAAATTGGGACCAAGTATCAAGCTTGAAATTTATTTTGCATTTGTTGGGGCCTCCTTATAGACTGGAGAATGCATATTCTTTATATAAATTTGTGTCGATATATACTATCAATAAAACAATTATATACCTGTCGGTTTTCTCTCGGATGTCACTTCATGCATTTTGTTAGGCCGATATGCCTTTGTAAAATTGTTCCATTTCTTAATTGCAATTTTGGCTATGAACCTTGTAACATCACTTTCCACATGTGTATTCTGTAGCTGTACTGATTGCTTTCTTTGTCTGGACAGGTCTTGTGGCCTTTGATCTTTCTGTGTACCCTTTGTTTTGTGTTGTGCATTTGTTTGTGTTACATAATGTGTTATTCAATGATACATGAATATTGCTTATTGTTTTCATTAAATTTTGTTCTTTTGTGTACGCATGTGGCTGACAAATCTGTATGGCTTTTTCTAGTGTTAGTTGGTCACCGATGTTTATCAGTTTCTCTCTTACACTGGTGAAGAAATACCAAAGATTATCCGGTCCTGGATTATGCCATTTTCGTCAACGTACATGTACCCACAATCGTTTGCTGGAGTTTCAATGACAGAATTTCGACTTCGAGCATTTTCATTGGATGAAAATTACTTCATTAGGTGTATATCATAAATGTCGCCGCCGCTTGCAAGTTCACTTCTGATTGGTTGAGATAACGGCGTAATGATTTCATAGAAAAAAAAAGAGTCCCAAAAAGAATTTGAAATTTTGAAGAGATTATTTTAAGTAAATTGAAATATATGGATTAATTTGAATACATGTTTATGTTATGAAAATGTAAAAAACAACTACAGAGAATCTCACCATAACCGTTTTTTTTATTCCCACATTTTTACAATGTACAGTACATGTATATGTCCATAACATAAAAATCTTTATAAATTCTTAAATATTATAGTTTTTCATACATTCAGATCGTAAATCATTATAAAAATATATAATTATAGATACCGGAATGAAATGAAATTCGTCTTTCTTATAATTAATTACACCTGTGATACAATAGAGACATGTATATTCTATTTTTACGTAGACTATCCTGATTTCTACCGGGTACATTGAATGAATATATAACAGCTGCGATATCACTACACTATATACTCCTGTACATGATCATATAGTTTATCTGAGTATTACTACAATTAAAATTGTTGTAAGAGACCTTCCAAGGGAGATTGAAAAATAGGTCACATGTACGTGACAGTTGGTCTCTTAATTGAATCACCTTTTTAAATCAAATATAGAATTTAGATTAAATATATGTATCAATGTATATTGTGGGACATGTTTTGACATTTTTATTTTGTTGTACCAAAAACTGTCAAAATAATAGGAAAATATGAAATATATACAGTAATATATCACATAATTTCATACCTCTTTTAATTATGTATTTAATTTAAGGCACTTTTTTTCTATTAATTTTTTATCTATTAATTTTTATCTATCTTTCTATTTTCATTTATCAATAAGAGTAAAAATTTCGAAAACAATTATTTGTTTAGGCCTACCACTTATTTATTATAATTAACTATAATATTACAATGTATTAAAGATGCTCAACCGCTGACAAATGGTGTTTTTTCATTATCAAAAACAGGAGCAGACAACTTAGTATTTTTCTTCAGTTACAAAAGTTACTTACTTCACACCATTATCATCATTGAATAGTTTGAGCTTCTAATTTTACTTCAAGTTAAAAATATGAAAAATAATTAATTGCATCCCGAAAAAATTCCAAGGCACTATATTCTATATGAAATGAAATACTGATTGCGCAGTCATCGAAGGCGAAACAAGTTATTTTATATTATTTTTTGTGTTAATTAGGCATATATATATACACGGTTAAACACCAATTATTGTTCAAATGATGAATATCATTTATGCTCTGTCGGCGGTGGAGCATCTTTAAAAAAAAAATGAAGAAAAAAAATTTCAATATTTTTTTTCATTTTCATTCCTTATTTTATTTATCAATTCTAAAGTTGTCAAATACATTGTAACTACGCCATCTTTAGTTACACAAGTAGGACTATTTTACAGTTTATTACAGTAGCAATCAAATATATTGTAACTACGATTAAAACATGGCTGTGATGTCATCTATTGTTTTTTTCGGGGGTTTTTTTCTTCTAAATTTTGATTAGCTCCTTCAAAGGCCTGTGCTGCATGGGAAAGGATTTTTTTGTTCAAATCACTTCAAATTTATATCCAAAAATCATCACTACTGTATTCAAATCTGCATACATAGCTACATATTTATGGTCCTGTATGTTGAGCAGTGAAAACTAAACTGAGTAAATGATTCAGTGTGAGTACCATATAGTACCTGTGCATGGATCTTTCAAAAAATCATGCAAATCATGATTCTTGTTCTCCGAGTGAGGTAATGAAATGAATCATGAATAGGTCTCAAGTTTAAATAGGTAGTAAGGGTTTACCTGGAGCTGTGGAATAGTTAAACAATACCCATTGTTATAGTGGAGAGTACCATGCGGTGACATTCGAATTCAGTACCATGTTTTAAGTATGAGCAACACCTCAAACTGTGGAATAGTCGAGATAATGAATAGTTACGGGCCTCGAACAATTCCTTATTTTGTCTATTCCACAGTTTGAGGTGTTTCTCCTATACTTATTATTCTTTTTATTATTATCTTTATTTCCTCTAAAATGTGAAGATTATATAAACAATCAAATCAAACATACATGCTCAATTCGTGCAAATAGTGGATGAATATGTTCCATATAAAGAGAGTTATATCTAAGATTGATATTTTTATACAGTATGTATTTACAAAAATAGTGAAATAAGCAATACACTTCATTGGGATATTATATATTTATTTAAATATAAAGTAAATAACTACAGTATCTAAAGCAGCAACAATATTAAATGTAGGAATCTTTTACAGGAATAGATACTTAAAAGAGGTAAGCTTATCATTATCTGTCAAATATGTTGTGACTACGATATATTACGTTACATCGCTAGGAGTATTTTAAAGGAACAGAAAGTTACATAGAACAAGTCACAGAGAGATTAGAGGTAAGGTTATTAGTATCGCTCAAATATGTTGTGACTACGATATATAACGTTACATCGCTAGGAGTATTTTACAGGAACAGAAAGTTACATAGAACAAGTCACAGAGAGATTAGAGGTAAGGTTATTAGTATCGCTCAAATATGTTGTGACTACGATATATAACGTTACATCGCTAGGAGTATTTTAAAGGAACAGAAAGTTACATAGAACAAGTCACAGAGAGATTAGAGGTAAGGTTATTAGTATCGCTCAAATATGTTGTGACTACGATATATTACGTTACATCGCTAGGAGTATTTTACAGGAACAGAAAGTTACATAGAACAAGTCACAGAGAGATTAGAGGTAAGGTTATTAGTATCGCTCAAATATGTTGTGACTACGATATATAACGTTACATCGCTAGGAGTATTTTACAGGAACAGAAAGTTACATAGAACAAGTCACAGAGAGATTAGAGGTAAGGTTATTAGTATCGCTCAAATATGTTGTGACTACGATATATTACGTTACATCGCTAGGAATCTTTAATGGAATAGAAAGTTACATAGAACAAGTCACAGAGAGATTAGAGAGGTTATCTTATTATATCTGTCAAATATGTTTGACTACGATATATTACGTTATACATCGCTAGGAGTATTTTACAGGAACAGAAAGTTACATAGAACAAGTCACAGAGAGATTAGAGGTAAGGTTATTAGTATCGCTCAAATATGTTGTGACTACGATATATAACGTTACATCGCTAGGAGTATTTTACAGGAACAGAAAGTTACATAGAACAAGTCACAGAGAGATTAGAGGTAAGGTTATTAGTATCGCTCAAATATAGTGTGACTACGATATATAACGTTACATCGCTAGGAGTATTTTAAAGGAACAGAAAGTTACATAGAACAAATCACAGAGAGATTAGAGGTAAGGTTATTAGTATCGCTTAAATATAGTGTGACTACGATATATAACGTTACATCGCTAGGAGCATTTTAAAGGAACAGAAAGTTACATATAACAAGTCACAGAGAGATTAGAGGTAAGGTTATTAGTATCGCTCAAATATGTTGTGACTACGATATATAAAGTTACATCGCTAGGACTATTTTACAGGAACAGAAAGTTACATAGAACAAGTCACAGAGAGATTAGAGGTAAGGTTATTAGTATCGCTCAAATATGTTGTGACTACGATATATAACGTTACATCGCTAGGAGTATTTTACAGGAACAGAAAGTTACATAGAACAAGTCACAGAGAGATTAGAGGTAAGGTTATTAGTATCGCTCAAATATGTTGTGACTACGATATATTACGTTACATCGCTAGGAGTATTTTAAAGGAACAGAAAGTTACATAGAACAAGTCACAGAGAGATTAGAGGTAAGGTTATTAGTATCGCTCAAATATGTTGTGACTACGATATATAACGTTACATCGCTAGGAGTATTTTACAGGAACAGAAAGTTACATAGAACAAGTCACAGAGAGATTAGAGGTAAGGTTATCATTATCTGTCAAATATGTTGTGACTACGATATATAAAGTTACATCGCTAGGAGTACTTTACAGGAACAGATCATTTCTGTATACAGTAGAAAATGCTATAGACAAAATTAAACCAGATAATTTATATAGAGCAAGTATAGAGAAACTTTGGATTTGATGTAAGCTTGTTACAAACTGTCAAATATATTTGTATCAATGAATGTCATACGTATTTAACAAAAGGGTAAACCCAGCGTGGCGATGGAACGTCAGTATTTTAAACATAAAATGTATTTTTAAACATAAAATGTATTACACACACAAATGTAAATGTTTGTGTGTGTTTCCACGGATCACTGGACACAGGGTTATATGTACATAACATTAGGATATCTCTTCCAGCTCATGTAAGTATTTGTTAATTTTCAGACATTTCTGTCAGTTCATCTAATAATATAAAGTATTTATTTGAATTTGATAAATACTTAAACTAGCAATTTATACATGCTAGCTTAGTAATGGAATAGATCTGTTTACATGCAGATGCTTAGACTAGCAATTTATACATGCTAGCTTAGTAATGGAATATATCTGTTTACATGCAGATGTCTGACGAATACATAACTTTATATCGCATCTGCTGAAGTTGCTCGCCTTCATAAAAAAGGAGGAACTTGTTACATGATAATTGATATAAAAATATTCTTATAAAACATCTGTTGTTTCATCCTTCTTTATCTATCCATTCAGTTCGTCGTTATGTTGTAAACAGTGTGTAATAGGATGTACATAAGGATGTGTATAAGTTAGTTTAGCTAAAGACGTAAACAACTATGTATATGTAGGTTACATTATACTTGAACTTTACAGTCAATAGACCGTCAACCAATAAGTACACCATCTTATTTTCTGCCAACACACATGAGAGCAGACACGATATTTCGACATAATTTTACAATACCTCCACCTCTCCAACTAACTCTCGCATGTTCGAATCCCATCTGGGACAGTTGTTAAATACTGACCGCTGGTCGGTGATTTTTCTACGGGGCTTTCCCCAATAAGTACATCAACTTATTTTCCCCCAACACATATGTGAACAGATACGATATTTCGACATAATTTCACAATACCTCCACTTCTCTAACTCTCGCAAGTTCGCGTGTGGGGCAGCTGTTAAATTCTGACAGCTGGTCGGTGGTTTTTCTGCGGGGCTTTCTCCACCTCCTAAATCTGGGATGTCCTTAAATGACTCTGGATGTTAAAAAGTTGAAATAAATAATCCACTCAATTAAACATATAAATCTTTAGTTAAGGCTTAGCTTCAATGTGTAAAATTATTGGGAAACAACAGTAGGGTACAGTGATAGTGAGACAGGGAATACTACGATGGCCCATATACTCTTGGTCAATATACACTTAAGCAACATAGTTTTGACAGTAGTTTTACAAAAAAAAGTTGTCTGCAACCACAAAAGCAGTCGTGTTTTGTCAGGTGTTGTACATTTTTTGTGTCAAATTTTGCTTTGCTTTTAGTTTATTTTGTCAAAGCTATGTTGGTCCGTATACGCTTGCCACCTTTCTAACGTTGCTTGGGTAGAGCTTCCCTATCCTTCATATCCACACATAAAAGATTTTCATAATCCAATAATGTCTGGTGACATCTAATGAGTGCAATGTGTGTATATTCTACAGGTATTCTTGAACAATGATCTTAGAAATTGTCGGATTATTGCTGCTAATCTTAATTCTGAAATGGATCAAAAGAAGCTTAAAACTCCCAGATGTCAAGGGAAGGTATGTGTTAATTACGGGCTGTGATTCCGGATTTGGGAAATTACTAGCTCGCAGACTCGACACCCTCGGAATCAATGTCTTCGCTGGGTGTTATACGACCAAAGCTCTAGAGGAATATCGAAAAGCCAGTACCACTATTACAGCTGTGTCTCTAGACGTTACCGACAAAGGAAGCATCCAAAAGGCGTACCAGGTAGTGAAGGAACACCTACCGGAAAACACAGGTTAAGTAGAGTAAATATTATTAATTATAACCCGACTTGTATCCTACAGAACTGATAAATAAATAGATAAATAAATAAATAAATGAATTATTAGATAAATAAAGGAATAGATAAATTATTGAATAAAGAAATAAATATAGATTGACAAATGAATAATTAAATAAATAGATAAATAAAGAAGTAAATAAATAACAACAAAATGCAGAATAGTGATTAATATTTTGAACACATGAGGATATAAGACCATTATTCAGTTCATCGTTACCGAGCATAATGACTATAAGAAACAAGAGGGGACAAAGGAAGGAACCCTGTGTATTTATTACTGATATCTCAACAAACGAAATTCAAGCTAAAAATAAAGTGATTACATACATTATTGTATTTTGGAAATAAATGTACAAAGCCCTACTTCAAATGTGGTGCATACAATATTTATTAATTCTCAATTCATGAATTATCATTGCTTATTCAAAAGGAATTCAATCGTTCGATAAAATCATCGAATATATATTGCAAATTAGTACCATAAACGTGGAGATATGTTATTATTCACAAAATAAAAATCGTCTTTGAATTAAATCGCTTGGCGATGTAAATAAACATGCATCATGAATATTTTACTGTAATTGCAATGTTGTTTGATAGAATGGGTATATTACCCTTTTACACAGGATTATGGGCACTTGTTAACAACGCAGGAACCATGGGACATTTCGGACCAGTCACGTGGCTATCTGAGGAGGATTACCAGCGCCCCCTGTCGGTCAATCTATTCGGGATGGTTCGGATGACACGTACATTTCTTCCTCTCGTCTTGAAATCTCGAGGTCGGATTGTCAACATGACAAGCGGTTCCGGGAAGTTAGCGGCTACAAATGTTGGTCCTTACAGTATGTCCAAGTTTGCTGCCGAAGGCTATTCGGATACACTCAGGTTAAGTGACATCACGAAGGACTGATTAAATATATTTTTATTATATGCAAATAATATGTGTATATAAAAAAAAACAACACAAGGAGTCAAAAAATGTGGCATTATCCCCCATTAGCAAACCTTTTCTTCGACACTGTACGCGCCAATTTACAAAGAACAATGCAAGTCCGATAACTCAGTTCAAAACTCAAGCTCATCTAACAACGCGACATCATCCTTGATACTCCAGGGGTTATTATCGGTGACACCCTTATATCCCTACGGCCCAATAGTCCGAAGGCCCGTTAGTCCGAAGGCCCAATAGGCCGAAGGCCCTTTAGTCCGAAGGCTCAATAATCCGAAGGCCCGTTAGTCCGAAAATTAGTAAATATTGAAAGTTAAAGAGTTGTTATAATTAACGTATTTTGACGAAAACATTTTTCGGCACTGCTGATCTGACAATTTCTATGGACAGCAAGTTGTCATTTCTTCATGGAGCAATGCCAGGTCAAAATTACATCAAAATGAAAAATATAAAAAAATATATATATATATATAAAAAAAAATAACATCTTACATTTTATAGGATATCTCACAAGCATACATTCTATGGATTATCTTACAAACATGCAAGCTTTAAAATGTCCGATTGTTAGCCTTTTGTACACTGTTTTGTATTAGGATTAACATTGCTCCATGAATAAATGATGTATATAATCAAATCTTACCGAAAAATGACTTTTATTATACCTGTAAACGTCGTTATATTGTACAATATATACATGTCTTTAACGACTTATTTTTGCTTCCCCATTCTTTGAATTGTTTATTCTACCCATAATGATGGAAATGGTCCGCATAATGATATTTTTTGGGGAAATATTAAACAGGATTGCATTGTACATATAAAAAAATATACTCTTTAATATCAGATACGTTTATGTATGTCAAGATTATGCTCTTTTTGAAAATACGCTACATCTCGTTGTTTCATATCATTTTCCGTATCAATTCTATAGCCACATACATGTAAGTATACCTTAGCAAGTTTACAACAAATCTTTTGCATCGAAAAATGTAATAAACGTTTGTTTCATTTCAAGTACTGTTCGCATATAAATCCCAATTATATTATCTGTTTTCGGACTATCGGGCCTTCGGACTAATGTGCCTTAGGACTAATGGGCCTTCGGACTATTTGGGCCGTAGGGATATAAGGCGGTCACCTTATTATCGCTGTCATTACATCTATCACTGCAATAGACTGCTTAGACACAGACCATGTAATGGTTATGTGACATGTATGATAAATATGTAGAAAATGGAATCGCAGTAGTGATGGGAAATTTAAAGGCCCATTTATCAAAAGAATTCGGTAGCAGGAACAGGGCTAATGAAGGAGGATGCTTACTCCTGAAATTTGTGCGTGATTGTCAACTTATAATATTTTGGTACCGTCGTCTAAAGTTGATCTTGTCGAATCGTGTAGTAAATGCGATGGTCGCTTTCTCAACGTTCCGGACCAGCACAGATACCATTAAACGTGATGTTTTCTAAGCGCCAAATTGCTACCAATAAGTACTGTGTAAACCGGAAAGAGGTTAACGAGACGCATGTTGGTAACTTAAAATGACATAGGGGTAAATTAGTGGAAGTCATCAGTGCTCCAATAACATAGTATTGCATATTTCTAACGTTAACATGCAAACCAATAACCCTGCCATTACAGTACAGAGGTAACTTTATGTCTTTACGCCATAGTAAAGCAACTACTCCAAAATCACGCCCTCTTCTATTCCCATGTTCTGACTCTGACCTATCGTCATTGCTATCGGAAAAAGTACAATTACTCCGGTGCTTGTAGACCTGATGTTGTGTGTCATTGGAGGGTTCGTCATTTCTAACCAGACTAATTTGTTTCAGACGGGAGCTGTATAGAACTGGTGTTACTGTACATATCATAGAGCCAGGTTGTTTCAGCACTGGTTTCACCGATATGCCAGCTATCAAGGCAACTATTCACCGGAACTTCGATAAGCTGGACGATGCAACAAAGGAGTTTTACGGCGCGGGATACGCAGAAAAGAGTATGTATGCACAATGAAATAATGGACGCTATCATTTCAGTCTTATTACTGGCGGAACTGCTAAATTTAAGTTTCAATCAAAACCTCCGATCAAATTGGTCCTACTTTTTGTGTTCATGTAGACATCCATGACGTCTGCTATGAAAATAAAAACATAAAGGTCACGTGCAGAGCTGTGTCGCAGTTCAAAGATATAGAGCTTTGTAAATACGAACATCATAAATGTAACGAACGAAACTTATATAGTATATTGGACAGTTTTGTATTGGTTTCTTTTGTTTCATAGAGAAAAAAAATCTATTCTGTTCTCGGTCATGATAAACCATTAAAGTCTAGTATTTTAAGTCCAGTAATTTTGAGAACAAAGAACATATCGCGTACTTCTAACTTGATTATAAGCCGATCACTTCATTTAAACTTTTGACGACAACCAGCACACCCGACGCGCGTCTTATTATTGCAACAGATCTAGATAAATCAACCGTCTGTAGAAGCTGGGTGCTACGTAGTGGTAGAACATATATTTGTCTTTCATATTATATAATGTTAACGGAAAGAAAGGGAAAATATGAAGACGGACAATGTTACATTTACAGTAAAACTCGTATATAACTCGAATGACACTGAAAATTATTCCTAGAAAACAATAATAATATGAACTATATATAAAGTCAGCCATACACATGGAAACTTCTAGAGGTGTATTTGGTTATTTAGTAATTCACTATTTGAGTATACAATTGTTACAAAAAAAATGAAGTAAACGGACGCAAGAATTAATTTGAGAAAGTCGTTATGAAAATTATTCCTAGAAAAAATTGTTGTACTACATTTTTATATCGTTATAGATAAAAATTCTTCCTAACCGAGTTCGTGATAATCGAGATTCACTTTACTCTCATATCCTGATAACACTTTACTTTCATTTTCAGTCAACACCATTTTCGAGGACACCATTAAGACGTTTGAGTCCCCCAAACTTCACAAAGTGGTCGATGCCTACGAACACGCTATAACTGCCAAGTACCCAATGATAAGATATGTGGTTGGTGTCGATTCCAATATATTGATATTCCTGAATACATATTTCCCAGAGTGGGTCATGGACTTTATTGCTTGCGCAACATTGCCTACCCCAGAAGGAGCGAAATAGGGGCTTATTGAGAATAGCTATAGACACAGGGAACTGGCACGAATTTCTAACCAACAGTATGTATGTATATATATTATACTACTATGAATACTGTTGGTTAGAAACTCGTGACAGGTTCCTGTGGAATAATACGTTATAAATTGTACTACTACGCTCTGCTACGCCGTGAATACGTTATAGATTGTACAGGGATTATATAAAAAACGATATATTAAAAAAGTAAGGTTAAAAATAGTATATAAAGTAGATAAGGTGGAGTGAAATAAAGTATATATGATTGGGTGATGAATGAATCTCCTCCTGGGTGAGGACACTATATGTTATGTAATATTATGATCTTTTTGAATAAAATTTGATTTGAACCTAAAAAATGTAAATTCCAATCAACAATTATGATATAGATGTTATTTGCGGAGATAAACTTTCGCGATTTTGATCGCGACATTCGCTAAAGTAAATCGCACGCGAAAGAGAGTTGGTTTATATTAGGAAAGCCTTGTTTATCAGAGTCTGAACAGTAAATAGGCTTCGTTTGACCTTCAGTGGAGGCCAATCGCAATATTTCGGAAAAAATACTTTTTTCAATTTATTTATTTTCCATAGTCACATATTACACAGGTGCATATTTGAATTATTTCTAGAAACTGTAAATATATCGGCCAAGCCTTATGAAAAAAATAAGCATAAAGTAATTATACAAACTTTCACCGAAAATTGCCTAAAGTTTACCAGGCACGGGTCATGGGAGGACACAATTGGTGCTATTTTACCTTTCGTTAATATATTCTCGATCATTTGAGAGCGTCCGTATATCTCTATCCTCATAATAAGCTCACAAGTCATTGTAACAAGTGTCTGGGCTCATAATAAGCTCACATTTCATTGTAACAAGTGTCTGGGTTTATACCAAAATCTGAATCCAATACCTAAACCTTTTGACATATTTTTCCTGTTCATTAATATTGAGACGCGGAGACAACTCCATTCCAACAGAATAATTTTTAATATCTTGTTTTTCAAAGCTTTGTAAAATATCTACAATAATATAGTATCAACATTCACACAAGCATTTATTTCTTAATTATAATTTCGCAAAACCATTTAAAGCAATCTGACATTCTTATTTATATAAGCATCAAGTTGTGTCTCGGTTAGGCAAAATATATCATATTCACCTGCAAAATTTTTCTATATATTCAATTATATTCCGCAAACCTCTGATGTTTTAATTAAAGATTTAATGTTCACCCGGTCCAGGACCAGGATTTGACTCAATGCCCATATGTCGCAATAAAAGTAATAACAAAATTAACATGTGTATATTGTTTACATGAGAGAACAAAAACGTATTCAATAAGGTTGCAAACTTAGTCAAATAAGAATAAAAGGTAGGAATATTTCAAGAATGGCCTACAAAAGGCTTTGGAGTACAAAAACTCCTATTGCAACTCTATGAGACATACAAGTCATTACCCATTATCAGAGATATAATCATGAAATATAAACATTAAAATTGTAGCGATTCGGAATGTATAAAGGGAAATAAACTTGTGCACTGCAGAAGATCTTGAAGATGATATGTAATTTTTCTGAACTAACATATGCACTCTAAAATCATTGCATTTTTGTTATTGCATTTTCCCTAACAATACAAAAAAAGCCTAACAGCTAGATATGCTCTTGGGTGAAACAAATAGTTTCCATTTTTATATCAGAAATCAAATAATTATTGGAAAGATATATATTTTCGTTAGCAACTTAAACTCAAAAGATACAAATTAAAATTATCCTTTTCTCTTGTATGTGGATTAAAACTATTTTAAATTGAATTAAAAATAATTTAAGAGGGAAGCAGAGTTACATTTAATTTTCAAATAAAGTATGTATAATTTAAAAATAATACCAGCACCACAAAGGCTACAATCTTAATTTTGACCACTCAGGGTGCTTTTATTTTGTCACGATGGCAACAATGTATTTAAAACTGTTGCTATCTCATTCAGCATACCCCATAATCCATATGCGCCAATTTTCACTTATATCTAATAATATCTAAATTTCAACCACTCAGAGGTGTCTATTTTGTTTCCATGGCAACCAATCTTTTAAAAAGTGATACCATGTTATTCAGCACCCTTCGTAACCTCTATATATCAATTTTCACTTAATTCAGACATCATTTAAATTTCAGCCAATCAGAGGCCTCCGTTTCCTTACCATGGCAACCAATATTTTTAAAGATGTTACCATGATATATATCATCTAGAATTAATACTGTACACTGATTTTTCGCTTACATCGGACTCTAGAGTCATAAACTGGAAATGTATAGCTAGATATACTAACAAAGAAGTGGTCCGTTGCTACCTGGACTCCCTATTATTAAGTCGTTCAAAAACTGTTTTCCCGGATTTTAATTTTAAAACTTATTTACACATATACAGAAAATGTAATGGAATCATTTTTAATTAGGAGTAAAATTGTGGACAAAACCAGTAACAGAGTGAAATGAGATGACAAAGAGCAATGTTTCGTTTTCGCTTTTCCCAAAAAGTGCTATTTTTTCGTAAAAAATATTATTTAAAACAAGAATTTATTAAAAATCTAAAAGAAATGACTTAAATATAAAGTATACGATCTTCTCAAATGATTCATTAATAAAAAAAATGTAAATATTTAAACAATGTGTATAGACTACAGTGTATGAGATTTAATAATTCAACTTATCGATTAAAACAATAGTTTTATAATGATAATAATAAATATGTTACTATAGATTGAGAGTAATATGCACGTGTAAACTAATATTAAAGATTAATAAAATCTTACATGGATTTGTCAGGTGGAAAGGGATATATTAACCCGAGTGAAAGAGTTTGGTTAATCAACCAGCCGAGGGTTGATGGTCAAAATCTTTTACGAGGGTTGAGATATCTCTGTTCACATGACAGACCCATGTAAGATTCTTTTTCTCCCATACCTTAACAAGAAATAGTGAAAATTCAGTCGACATGAACATCGCAGTGCGTAAAAATGGACGTCACTGCCTGGCGCGTTTGAGCGGGATAACCCTTTCAAATGTGGGAGAATATATATTTCTAACTATTCCTACAAATCTGCATATTGTCTTAGAGCTGACCATGCAAGTTAAAACAGTATTGAATTGAGATTATTTACTCATCGTCGTCCTCTTATATACTCATCATCGTCCTCTATATACTCATCATCGTCCTCTATATACACATCATCGTCCTCTATATACTTATCATCATCGTCATCTCTATATACTCATCATCGTCCTCTATATACACATCATCGTCTTCTTTTACACTCATCATTGTCCTCTATATACTCATCGTCGTCCTATATATACTCATCGTTGTCCTCTATATACTCATCATTGTACTCTAAATACTCATCGTTGTCCTCTATATACTCATCGTTGTCCTCTATATACTCATCGTCGTCCTCTATAATACTCATCTTCGTCCTCTATATACACATCTTCGTCCTCTATATACACATCTTCGTCCTCTATATACTCATCGTTGTCCTCTATGTACTCATCGTTGTCCTCTATATACTCATCATCGTCCTCTATATACTCATCGTCGTCTTCTTTATATACATTCATACTATAACATCAACATTCGCACAAGCATTTATTTCTTAATTTTAATTTCACAAAGTCATTTAAAGCAATCTGACATTCTTATATATATAAGCATAAATGTGTGTCTAGGTTAGACAAATTATATCATTATCACCTGGAAAATTTAAAGATTAAAGATTAAATTAAAAGATTTAATGTTCACCCGGTCCAGGACCAGGATTTGACTCAATGCCCATATGTCGCAATAAAAGTAATAACAAAATTAACATGTGCATATAGTTTAGATGAGAGAACAAAAACGTATTCAATAAGTTTGCAAACTTCGTCAAATAAGAATAAAATGTAGGAATATTTCAACAATGGCCTACAAAAAGCTTTGGAGTAAAAAAACAACAACCTCCTATTGCAACTCTATGATACATATAAGTCATTACCCATTATCAGAGATATAATCATGAAATATAAACATTAAAATTGTAGCAATTCGGAATGTATAAAGGGAAATAAACTTGTGCGATCTTGAAGATGATATGTACGTTGAGAACAAACACACATACATGTACATGTATATACAAAGATGGAAAGGTGGGGCTGCAATATCCGCCCACACGACGATTTATCTTCTTCAAATTTTTGCATTGTTAAAGGTCTATGTCATAACTAATTTATATATGCTTTTTATTTATCTTTTATATTTTAAAAAGGCATAAAGGGCATAAAAAGATGTTTTCTAACAATACTTTGGGTATGTTGGCAACGTGACCCCTTTCAACATATTTTTTTTTTATCATTTTTGTTAATAAAATATACTTCATTCTTTATTTTATATACCCATATCTAATGATATACTAATAATTTTTCTTACAAATTGATCTTTTAAGTAAGAAATTTTAAATTTTTGTCAGGATAAAAATTAAGTATATTGGGTTTGCTCGAAAAAATGGCATGTTATCGATTTTGTCCAAACTTTTTAACATTTCAAAAACATGCTATATGTATAATTTATAAAACAGATACTTTAAAAAAAGAAAATCCGGGAAAATAGCATTCCATAGGCTGAAATGTAGCGAAGGGAATTTTCTAAAAAAAATATATTTGCTCTTGATCAACTGTAAATTTAATATTGTTTCCATTTTTATATCAGAAATCAAATAATTATTGGAAAGATATATATTTTCGTTAGCAACTTAAACTCAAAAGATACAAATTAAAATTATCCTTTTCTCTTGTATGTAGATTAAAACTATTTTAAATTGAATTAAAAATAATTTAAGAGGGAAGCAGAGTTACATTTAATTTTCAAATAAAGTATGTATAATTTAAAAATAATACCAGCACCACAAAGGCTACAAATTTAATTTTGACCACTCAGGGTGCTTTTATTTTGTCACGATGGCAACAATGTATTTAAAACTGTTGCTATCTCATTCAGCATACCCCATAATCCATATGCGCCAATTTTCACTTATATCTAATAATATCTAAATTTCAACCACTCAGAGGTGTCTATTTTGTTTCCATGGCAACCAATCTTTTAAAAAGTGATACCATGTTATTCAGCACCCTTCGTAACCTCTATATACCAATTTTCACTTAATTCAGACATCATTTAAATTTCAGCCAATCAGAGGCCTCCGTTTCGTTACCATGGCAACCAATATTTTTAAAGATGTTACCATGGTATATAGCATCTAAAATTAATACTGTACATTTTCAATTACATCGGACTCTAGAGTCAAAAACCGGAAATATATAGATAGGTATACTACTAAAGAAGTGGTCCGCTGCTACCTGCACTCTCTTTTAAGTCGTTCAAAAACTATTTTCCCGGATTTTAATTTTGAAACTAATTTACACATAGACAGAAAATGTAATGGAATCACTTTTAATTGGAGGTAAAATTGTGGACCAAAACCAGATACGGGGTGAAATGAGATGACAAAGAGCAGTGTTTCGTTTTTTAGCTTTTTCCAAAAAGTGCTAATTTTTCGTAAAAAAATATTACTTAAAACAAAAATTTGTTAAAAATTTAAAAGAAATGGCTGAAATATAAAGTATACAATCTTCTAAAATGATTCATGAATAAAAAAATGTAAAATATTTAACAATATGTATAGACTACAGTGTATGATAGTAAATAGTTCAACTTATCGATTAAAACAATAGTACATGTTCAATGAATCTCAGTGTTTATGTTGCATTGAAAAGTCATAATGATAATAATAAATATGTTACTATAAATTGAGAGTTATATGCACGTGTAAACTAAAGATTAATAGAATATTACATGGGTTTGTCAGGTGGAAAGGGATATTTTAACCCGAGTGAAAGATTTTGGCTAATCAACCAGCCGAGGGTTGATGGTCAAAATCTTTTACGAGAGTTGCGATATCTCTGTTCACATGACAGACCCATGTAAGATTCTTTTTCTCCCATACTTTAACAAGAAATAGTGAAAATTCAGTCGACATGAACATCGCAGTGCGTAAAATGGACGTCACTGTCTAGCGCGTTTGAGCTGTCTTTTTCCTACCCCGGAAAACAGTTATTTTTTCCCTAGCAACCGCGGAATAACCCTTTCAAATATGGGAGAATATATATTTCTAACTATTCCTACAAATCTGCATATTGTCTTAGAGCTGACCATGCAAGTTAAAAAGTATTATATTGAGATTATTTACTCATCGTCGTCCTCTATATATTCATCGTCGTCCTCTACATACACATCTTCGTCCTCTATATACTCATCGTCGTCCTCTATATACTCATCATCGTCTTCTTTACACTCATCTTCGTTCTCTATATACCCATTTTGTCCTCTATACACTCATCATCGTCTTCTAAACACTCACCGTTGCCCTCTAAATACTCATCGTTGTCCTCGATACACTTATCGCATCAATATTGAATCACAGAATTATGACATCACACATTTTTTTGTCATCTTTATAGTCCTCGTTGTCCTCTCTGTACTCATTGTCGTCCTCCTCCTTTTGATACATATCGTTGTACTGTAGAAGCTTGACATCGTCTGATCGGAACACCGACCACAGTACTCCCTCTATGTCGATACCAACAGCTTGCGACCAGCGATCATCAGAGTGAATAATCCTGATAAACTGACCACGGCCGCTGATGAGAACAAGACGTTTGTTGTTACGATCCCCTATAACAATTTTACCCATACTGTCATAGACCACATCCAAGGGATCAAATGATTTGTCCACTGTTGTTGGTGAATAGACATCTGGTATATCACCCGTATATAGAAATAGTTTCCGGAGATCCTTGTCCATGATGACAACATCACTCCAGCGATTAACAACAGCGATGTTATGTGTAACGGGACACTCATACATCCTCAATGGACAAGCCACAAACTGTTCCTCAGTCTCTACAGTGGTCTGTACCAATTTACCGCTGGTGGTAAATTTGGAGATTTTATTGTCCATCCCTATGATGACGTGTTCACTGGCTGTCATACAGATGGACAGAGGTTCAGTATTAGTACTAAATCTGGTCTGTAGTCGTCCTGACTCCAGCTCTAGGATGTTACACTTGCTACAGGCCCACAAAGTGTTGGTTATAGGAGAAAGGCTTATGTCACTTATCTTGGTGTCGTGTTTAACTTTCTCTACTACTTTACCCTTCCTGTCGAGGAGAGCTAGTGTGTCCAAGAAATTATTTACATTGAAGAGGTAAATGATACAGAAACAATAGGCCAAATCTGATGCGCTTTAACACTGCTTGCGGAGTCAGTGTTACGGTGTATGTATTCTTGCAAGACAACCGACTGCGTTTACACAAGTGTAAACGATTTCACAGTTGTTAAAGTTATATAGAAAAGAAAAAAACGGAAATATAAATATCACAACATGTATGTTAAATACAACGTACTTCTGAATGCATGAGTAATAAATATGGTTCTTAATCTTTAAACATTCATAGTACATCGTTGTTGTAACTGTATTTCAATATGAGACGAAAGTTGAGTTTTCAACCTATTACATTTTCTATCACATACATTTGTCATCAGCGTTATTGCGAATGGAACATTAATATTTACGTAAATATATTTATTTACGCGAATATTAAAGGGGAAAAACACAGTATTGGTTGCAGTTGTCGGGAACTGGACACTTGTCGATATTTTTTCTCCGGGTACTCCGGGTTTCCTTCATCACACAACCTGGTATGTCCCTGGCTACTAATAGGATGTAAAACTAAACAAACCAAATAAATCGACATGTAAAGAAGAAATCGACGCTTGAAGTTTGTAAGAAGTTAATTTACAATGACTTAATTATATTGATATTGTGTCAACACAGATTGCATTGTTTATCTTTGATCTCGACGAATCAATCGGTCTAATCCAAAATGGCGACTGTCTTGGCGGTAAACCCAAATTATTAAATTGAAGAAGCCAAATAGGCCTTGTATTATTTAACAATATTCATGAACAGTTCAAGACTTTACCACTGAGTGAATGAATGCTTCAAAAATTATCAAGTATCTAGATGATAATAGACTTGAAAATGTTTCTATTGGCGATGTCCCAGCGAAAAAAATTATCATAGTGAGTGACAGCAAAGGTGTTCGGTTGGAGAACAATTCAGCGGATGGAATATTCAGAGACAGTGTAAAATGGGAATGTAAAAGAGACCGAACTACTGCACAAGCCGTGGGTCTGATCCTGTCCAATTTAGCTAGATGGAAGCGAAGTTATTGGTCTATATTTGTTCTACTGTGGACCGGAACCTGTGATCTGACAAAAAAAAAAACAAGATCGAAAAAAAAGAACTGTGCTGCTACATCACTACGAAAGATTATTAGAATCAGTAGATCAACAAGATAAGAAGGTGTCAGTAGGGATTCTGGAATGTCCATTTTACTCTATTATACAATGGAATAGGATTAAGTGTGACATCAATCCAAATGATACGGATACAGAAACACAGAATGAGCTTGTGACGAAAATAAAGGAACTTAACCAAGGGATAAGGAACTTAAATTCCAGAAACAACTTGGATTTACCAAAGTTTATCTCTTGACATGATTAAGACCCCATCAGAAGTAATAAAGCCTACACAAGAGAGAAGGTGTGCTATAACCAGTTCAGTGATGGAATTCACCCAGGTCAAGCTATGTGCAAATACTGGACAAGGAAAATAGCTAATAAGGTTTGGGTCAAGTATTGCTAAAAACCAAATCAAAATGGCATCAGCAAAAAGGAAAAGATTTAACAGTGAAAAAGCGTGTAAATGTCCGTCGTGTGATAAAGACATTAGAGACAACGTTTTCTGCGAACTTTGTGAAGCATGTTTCTGATTTAAATGTTCAAAGCTACCAGAATCATTTGCAGAAACTCTGACCATTGACGGAGAAGAATCTTGCCTTGTGTGGGTGTGTAGGGTATGTAAACGGAATTTCCCAAGAATGGCCCGTATAGATCAAGGCATTAAGGACATAAAAGAGAATACAGAAAAGAGGCTGAATGATGTAGAAAGTAGACTCAAACTAGTAGAAAAATCAGTCCCAGAAAAGGTTGAAAAATCAATTCGGAAAGTAAAAGGCGAAATACTCACAGATATAAAGCAAGACATTGGAAAAATTGTAGATGAAAGGCCAAAGGAAATGGAAGACCAAAAAAGGCGTGAACTGAATCTTATGATATACGGTTTGTGTGAATCAAAAAAGGAAAATGATCAACTGAGAAAGGAAGATGACACTAAACTCTCACAGGTCATGATGGAAAAGTTAGGAATTGAGTAATTAGATGTCAAGCATGTGATCAGAATTGGAAACTATAACAAACAGGCAGATAGACCTAGACCTTTAAAGTTAGTGTTCAATGAAAAGGAGTCCAGGAGAAAGCTACTGCAAAGTGGCAGGAAAATCAAAGAGCTAGACTATGACATTTTGAAGTCAATCTACATTGCACGTGACCTAACTCCGAAACAAGGAGAGTCAAATAAAGAGCTGAAGATGGAGCTTAAGACAAGAAAAGAGGCAGGAGAAAGAGTTAGCATCAGAGGAGATAAAGTGGTGAAAGATGATTCTGTAACTAACCCTAAGAATACCCCTAAAAATCAAGATTCAGAAAACGAAAACAACAAACTAAAGAAAACTCCAAATTCAAAAGTATGGACAAAGATTAAAAACCAGGGAATTGGATCTCAAGTCTAAAATACCGGAGGGGAACACTTGCTGCGTAGAGCCTGTTCTACCATAGGTCTACCCTCAGAAGGTATTAGTGACTTATCATTTGGTCCATTTGAAATGAGAACACTAATAGATTCACGAGAAAGATGTGACCAGGGAAATCTATCCAGTATTGAAAGAAGGGATGTTGAAGAGGAACAGATGAACTATGGGGATTTAGATCCAACGTTGATTTATAGTCAGCAAGGGAATGAGGTAGTAACATTACAGCAACCACCTGAGTAGAAGTCCAGTTTTATTTTTAACTCCGAGTATAATTGCCTTAACTGAAATTCTACAGAAGAACAATCCAGGAAACTTCAATCTCTGTGAGTTCAACATTGATGGTTATGACATGTTTATTGTCTCACTGGAAATCTGAAGAGGAGTTGTTATCTATATTACAAACATAAAAGGGGACATTGAGGAACATTTGATCGAATTGAATTTTAGCGAGGCTATTTGGTGTACATTGTCATTATATAAAAGCCAAAAATTAGTAATTGGATGCATTTACAGAAGTCCCTCAAGCAGTACAGAAAATTCATTGGAACTAAATAAAGCAATTCAGACAGTGTGTGAAAAATATAACAACATTATCATCATGGGTGACTTCAATTATAAAAAAAATGACTTGTCAAGGGAGATTACTCAGGAACCCCTAAGATCATCAACGGATACGTTTCTAGAATGTGTTAAAGAGAACTATCTCATACAACATGTACAAGGTCATACCAGGCACAGACAGGGAAATGAACCATCAACTCTAGATCTAGTACTTTCTAAAGATGAGGATACAGTTAAAAACTTGAGGATTGACGCACCATTAGGAAAGAGTGATCATGTAACAATATTCTATAACATCGAGGTTGTGATTGATAAAGATAACAATGCCAAAAACAAGTACTGTTTTTATAGAAGGAATTACGAATCGAGTTTGGATATTTCAAACATAGATTGGGAAAACAACATGGATGAGCTAAATATTGTGGAGGCGTGGGCCTACTTTGTCGACAAAATTAAATCAAGTAAGGAAAGATATATACCAGTGACAAACAGTAGACCTGGAAGGAGGTTTAGGAAAGCTTGGATGAATGTATAAACAATAAACACTCTCAAAAGAAAAAGGAAGACCTGGGGAATATACAAAAGGAATAAAACAAGCTCAAACTGGGAAACATACAGACTAGCAAGAAATAGAGAAATAGAGCTATAAGGAGTGCATCAATACAATACGAGTCCAAAATTGCCAAGGAATTTAAAACAGACTCTAAAAGTTTCTAGAAATTTATCAAATCTAGGACCAATAATAAAACTGGAGTGCCTGATCTAGAACTAGAGAATGGTGTTATAGAAACTGAGGATGAAGGTAAATCCAAGGAGCTAAACAAATTTTTCGCAAGTGTGTTTACGAAAGGAGACCTAAACATCATACCTACACCAACTGCAGTTAATCTACAATCAGAACTTCTGGACATTCAAGTTACAACAGAAGAAGTGTTTAAAAAGCTATTAAGATAAGATGCATCCAAATTCCCGGACCAGATGGGTTACATCCTAAAGTTCTAAAGGAACTAAGCCAATGCATTGTCTCCCCTTATCAATAATCTTTAATAAATCACTACAAGAAGGAGTTCTACCATCAGAATGGAAGGAGGCAAATATAACACCAATTAAAAAAAGGAAATAAAAGGAAAGCAGAAAACTGCAGACCAGTCAGTTTGACCAGCATCATTGTAAAATGCTTGAAATCTATTCTTAGAGACAATGTGATGGGTCATCTCGATCGGAATAAATTATTATTGCGGACGAACAATTTGGCTTCATCAAAGGAAAATCTACAACACTTCAATTTCTGGAAGTCCATGATGAAATAACTAAAAAGCTGGACGGGGGTGGAAATTTGGATATGATATATTTGGACTTTAAAAAGCTTTTGGCACAGTGCCACATAAGCGTCTGATAAAAAGCTAATAAATATTGGAGTACGAGGTAAAATTGTAACGTGGATATCCAATTTCTTAGTAGGGAGACGTCATAGTGTGGTAGTCAACGGAGTACATTCTGACTGGGTATAAATAGATAGTGGAGTTCCTCAAGGTAGTGTTCTGGGACCTATCCTCTTCATCGTATATATAAATGACCTGCCAAAAGCTATACTCGGAAAATCAAAGCTATTTGCGGATGATACGAAAATCAATGGTTCATGTAACCAATTTGAAGATTCCGAAAAAATTCAAAGTGATTTGGATAAATTAAGCAAATGGTCAACACTATGGCAATTGAAGTTTAATTCATCTAAGTGTAAAACACTACATTTTTGACAAATAAATCCAAACTTCGAGTATGTCATGCGAGAAGAAGATCGATCCATACAAAAAACTTATTGCGACAAATATGAGAAAGACCTTGGAGTTACTTTCGACACAGGACTTAAGTTTAATCTTCATATAGTAAATTGTGCGAAAAAGGCGAATAGGCTAATTGGAATGATAAAGCGATCACTCACGATGTTGGACAAGGATATGTTTCTTCCACTCTATAAGTCTCTAATACGACCACAACTTGAATACTCAGTAAAAGTATGGAACCCAATTTTGAAAAAAAGGATATAATTGAGTTAGAAAATGTACAAAGGCTTGCAACAAAACTAGTGCATGGACTCCGTGAAACACCATATACGGAAAGACTAAAATTATTGGGCCTACCAACTCTACAATACAGGAGACTACGATATGATATAATCCAAGTGTTTAGAATTATTAATGGTTTCGACAAGGCGAGCCATTCTGCTAATGGATTACTTCCCCGGATTGTCACGCGAATATGTTCTACGCGTGCAGACTGTCTTGCCCATGGTTAGACAATTATAGTACTTCGGTCGTGTAAGATTTAAAACGTTTATTCTGTAATTTATAAATTGTCTACACATTGTCAGCCGAGTTCTCAGCCCACGTTAGAAATGATTATTGGACGTTTTTTCACCTATTGTTACTGTAGTTTTAGACAGATATACAGAACTATTATCACAACATCAACGTGGCTAAAGTAGCTCCATACTTTTGGTAAAACCCATACTATTTTTTTCCAACAGATTTTATTTTCTTACATTTTTCATGCAAGATTTCAAATCTGTATAGAAATATGTATACTTTTTTTAGATATTTGAGCTTGAAATATACCATCCGTACAAATTTGCTATCCAAAAATAGAAAAATTCATTGAATATGTTTTCTGTAATTTTATAGGGAATGTAGTCTCAATCCGGTTGATTTTCTGTCCTTAATTCTAACGATAGAACAATATACAAAACTCTTATATTTTTACAAATGCTTACTAATACATAATTATCATGTTTTGCCATATTTTCGCCCCTAACAAATTAATGAAGAGGCAAAAGGAAATGAAAATCCATGTCAATTTCACAACATTTGTATATGATAAGACAAAGGTAATATTTTTTTCAAATATCATATAAAAACATTGGTCCTCGATCAAATTTTTACAATATTGTAACTTAAAGTTTGTAACTCACAACCCTACCCCTATTTCATCCAGGGCTAAGATGGGTCATATTTGAATATTTTTTTTAAAATCCTGCCACAAAAAATTCCACATCAGTTTTATGATTTTGTTATATCGTATCTGGTTTATGTAAGTTCATTTTTATGATTTTCTTCAAATTTTGTGTTTTAGGAAAAATCCGTAGGCGATGTTTTTTTTACAATTCAGGAATTTCAGTCTGGACGGGGCCCTCTTCCCATCTATTGCCACGAACGTTGCTTCCAGTGTTTGAAAATCCGTTCCCGACAGGGACCGCAAAAACCTCAGAGAATCTTATATTTTCTTCATTACTTTTGTTTGCTTTAATTAATGATTTTAAACATTCAATATGATATGCAGATAATTTTCATCCATTGAAAAAATATCCACGTGGAATGTCATAGCGTACCGGAAACCATTCTGGAATTCAAAACAACCTCGGCAGCTTGCGGTTTAGCGTCATATGAACTGGCGCGGTTTTCAAAAGTATGAACCTACCTTAATCAATCAAATATGTCAAATACTTCACGAGACAATCCGCTACCGAGTTGATAAGAACAAATATACCTACAGTATATTGCACTTGAGCATTGTCAGTTCGGGGTTATTACTGTAAATACTGATATCGAGGTAGTAGGAGTGTCACGGTTAACCGAAAAATTCAACTGTATGGTTCGGTTCGGTACGATAATTCTTAGTTTCGGTTCGGTTCATTAAAAAAATAACTGTCCTATAATACCTGTAATTTACGTGTATAAAACGTTTTCATCCCCATACAATCGCGCTGGCTCAGTACAAAGAAAACAACAAACTCTACACAGTTGTTTTGTTTACTGACAGTACAAAGACAAACTCTACACAGTTGTTTTTTTTTACTGACAGTACAAAGACAAACTACACACGTTGTTCTGTTTACTGACAGTACAAAGGCAAACTCTACACAGTTGTTTTGGTTTACTAACAGTACAAAGACAAACTCTACACAGTTGTTTTGGTTTACTAACAGTACAAAGACAAACTCTACACAGTTGTTTTGGTTACTGACAGTATAGAGACAAACTCTATACAATTGTTTGGTTTACTGACAGTGCAAAGACAAACTTTACACAGTTGTTTTGTTTACTGACATTACAAAGACAAACTCTACACAGTTGTTATTTTACTGACAGTACAAAGACAAACTACACGCAGTTGTTTCGTTTACTGACAGTACAAAGACAAACTCTACACAGTTGTTTTGTTTACTGACAGTACAAAGACAACATCTAAACACAATATAAATATTAATATATGTTTATTTAGCGATATCCAATATTTTCTTTGTCACATTCATGTAACTATGGCGATAAGCATTTGTTTCTATCGTCGTTCTCTTTAAACTCATTCTCGTCCTCTAAATACTCATCATCGAGCTCTATATACTCATCGTCGTCCATGATACACTCATCACCTTGATATCTAATCACAGAATTATGACAACACACATTTGCTATCTTTATACATATCGTTGTACTGTAGAAGTTTAATATTGCCATGACCAAACACCGACCACAGTACTCCCTTTATATCGATACCAAGAGCGTCTGACCAGTGGTCATCAGTGTGTATAATGCTGATGAACTGACCACGCCCACTGATGAGGAGGAAACGATTTTTATAACGGTCCCCTATAACAAGGTTACCCATACTGTCATAGACCACGTCATCAGGATAAAATGATCTGTCTCCTGTTGTTGGTGTATAGACATCTGGTATATCACCCGTATATACAAATAGTTTCTGGAGATCATTGTCCATAATGACAACATCACTCCAGCGATTAACAACAGCGATGTTATGTGTAACGGGACACTCATACATCCTCCATGGACAAGTCCCAAACCGTCCCTCAGTCTCTACAGTGGTCTGTACCAACTCACCGCTGGTGGTAAATTTGGAAATTTTATTGTCCATTCCTATGATGACGTGTTCACTGGCTGTAATACAGATGGACAGAGGTTCAGCATTGGTACTAAATCTGGTCTGTAGTCGTCCTGACTCCAGCTCTAGGATGTTACACTTCCCACATGCCCACAGAGTGTTGGTTGTAGGAGAAAGGCTTATGTCACTGATCTTGGTGTCGTGTTTAAGTTTCTCTACTACTTTACCCTTCCTGTCGAGGAGAGTTAGTGTGTTACTGTAGATACTACAGGTCCAAGCCCGACCGTCAGTAGTAGGACATATAGAACTAATTAAACAAGGAGACCTCCACTTCTCCAGTATCTTGGTCTGAGGAAGTAGGTTATAACCCCGATTACACATCTCCTCTTCTGTAACGTCTGTACCCCTGTGAGCAGACGGTCCATCTTCCCCGTGTGATCTAACAGTGAGATCACCTCCGGGACGTCCATGGCTCTGACATTCATATAAAGTCTCCATGTCTCCGAGAGCTTGTTCTAGATACCTCTGAGGGTCACTGTTACGAGTGAAGCTAGCGATAGCAAGTGTAGGTGTGACAGGGAGGGAGACAGAAGAGTTTTCGTCAAAGTGTTTATCATAGATTTGTATGTCAGAACCACACTGTAGTAATTCCTTACATTCCTCTACCTTCTGTTTGAGCTGATCGCTGTACATCTCCAGGTCCTGTTTGTAGGTGTGAAGTAACTTAGCGTTATCCTCCTCCATTTGTTGATAAACAGACAAAGTCTGCGCTACTAGTAGGTCAAGATCACCCTTTAATTTTGCGGTTTGTGTTTTCAACTGTCCTGAAAGTTTTTCAAAGCAACTAACGTTTTCCTTCAGAGAATTATCAACAGAATTGATATACTCATCAATTTCCACAAGGTGAACATTTTCAGTTTTGTCTACGAAGCTTCGAATGTCTTGCTTCTTCTCGGAAGCAAATTCACTGAGTTCACATAAAAGATGACCCGCGTGGGTAGAAGATATGCATTTGATACATGCTGGTAGCTCACATGATTTACAGAAAAAATCCAGTTGTCTCCCATTGTGATGAATACACGTGGATTGACCGGGAGGTCGCTGAGGAATCTGACCTTCATGGAAGGAGGTCGCCATCTTGCTATGTTAAACTAACACTCGTCAACTAAATTGTCCTTATTAATCCTTAAACATACTCAGAACAGTTGTGGTCAAAGAGAATTAGGGCAATGTAAATCCAGTAGTCATCATCATCGATCTATTGTCTTACGTCATATTGTCCATCTGCATAAATACACACAGGTCACATAGAATACAAATATCCAGTGTAAATATGTACATACAAAGAAGTCTTTCCCTGTACACCTGTCCGGTCTTGTGTTGTCTGGTCGAACCATACCGACTTTAGATGTATATCTCCGGAAGTTAGACCAACTCTCGCCTGATGGGCTGACCTACCAAACCTGAGGACAATTAGTTGTTAACCTTGTCTTATATAGCTGTGTATTATCGATTTGACATGTGATCTCAAACTCCGAAACTCATAGGACAATCACTAGAGATACGAGTCCAATATAATTAACTGATACAGATAACCGAGTTAGGAGATAAATATAATATATATAGACAGAATAGAGGTATAAACAAGGTCGTCTGATAACATGGACATTAAAATTCGTATTTAATTGAAGGAATGATTGTTATTTTCTGTTGTTTACTGATGTATAAACTGCATTTGCTGGGCAGATATTTCAACATGACGCGCTCCATTTGAAATATATGTCCATCAAATGCAATTTATATACAGGTAAACAACAAAAAATATCAATAAATACATATATTTACATTTTAATCGACTATCTTTTTTAAATTTAATGTTCTGATAAAATAATACTTCGTTTTCTCAACGTTATACGATTTATGTAACAGCCAGTCAATTGATGGAATCCCGGAACAGCTGGCTCCAATTTTGCGGAAAATTTTGTCAAGTTCAGAAAGTAAACAAAATATAGTTCCATAATCACATTACCCTTTTCAGTCCATTGCTACAATATTTCTCAAACTTTTATTTCTGAAATATATTTAAAAAATTCAATACAATCAAATTATTTATATTAAAGACGTAAAAGATACAGAAACAATTAGCGCATTAACACTACTTGCGGAGTCAGTGTTACGGTGTATGTATTCTTGCGCGACAACAGACTTCGTTTACACAAGTGTAAACGATGTCACAATTGGTAAGGTTATATAGCAAAGAAAAAACTGAAACGTAAATATTACAAAATGTATGTTAAGCGTTCAAATACAACGTTTTTCTAAATACATAGGTATTAGGCATGTCTTTATTTCGTGGGTTACAATCTTACTATTTCTATATCCATAGTATTTCATTGTTGTAACTGTATTTTAATATGAGACGAAAAATGTTTTGAGTTTTCATCCTATCATATTTTCTATCACATACATATTTTCATCAGGGTTATTGCGAACGGAACATTAATAATTACGTAAATATATTTATTTGTTCGAATAAAAGAGACAAACTCATTATTGGTTGAAATACTTTATTAGTGTATTAACTACAAAGGAGATTTTTTTAGATGTGAACAGAAGTATAACAAAATAATCCCATGTGGAGCAGTTGTCGGAAACTGGACGCTTGTCGGTGTTTTTTCTCCGGGTACTCTGGGTTTCATCCATCATCAAACCTGGTACGTCCTTCAATAACCCTGGATACTAATAGGATTTTAAACTAAACAAACCAAATTCATCGACAAAACCTTCCCACAGAGCTTAGTGTTTACATGAGAAAATCTCAATCTCTATACAGTGGAACATTGAAGTTTTATTCAGGAGCGCTTTTCTAGTAACACGTAAACTTATACATCTCTATATGTAGTTGTTGATGTCAGTCAGTATTTGGAATTACAAACGGGATCCGAATGAGGCAAGCTCTAGAATATCTGATGAGAGGAGGAGATTCACGACAGTCTAACCCGAGGCTTACCGAGGATAGCGATTCCCCCGTCCTACCCACAAGGTAGGGAACGATCCTTTTTCTGCCCCTGTGATTACCACAAAACACGTTAAACATAGCGCGACTTCAAAAAAAGGCAAATATTTCTTTTCATATAATGTATCAAATAGAGTTTTTAACCGGGTAAATGTCAATGAAATATGTGAAGACTTTCGATGATGATAAGGTCAGCACGCGCGTGAAGCACGAGCTCGGTAGCAAAGGTCCAATTGGACTGCACAGGTTAATGTTTACTTGCATATAACGTTTTACAACTTCTGGGTAATCACGCAAATATGTTCTACGCGTGCTGATTGTCTTGCCCTGGGTAAGACAGAGAAATTTTACCCTAATCGAAAATGCAGATATCTCTGTCCGATGGAGTAGAATAAAAGATCTTTTTCAAAATAGAGTTAATCCTGCTGGCTGAAAGAACCATTTCCTATTTGTGTCCTATTAAGAGTTTTTTTTGCATATATGAACAGTTTTAGTAACATTCGGTCGTGTAAGATTTAAAGTGTCTATTCTGTCATTTATAATTTGTCTACACCTGGTCAGCCGAGTTCTCAGTCCACATTAGGAATGGTTATTGGACATTTTTTTCCTATGGTTGCTACAGTATTAGATATACAGTTAGACAGAACTATTATTACAACATCAACGTGATTCATCAATCAAATCAGTCAAATTCGTCACGTAACAATCCACTCACGTGTTGATAAGAGCATATATACCTGTAGCTTATTGTACTTGAACATTGTCAGTTCCGGGTTGTTACAGTAAATACTGATATCGAGATAATTTGACCTGGCGGCGCCTGGTACGATATATTTTATTCGGTTATCATATAACATGTCTCTTATTTACGGTTTTAGGAACATGGTGAACTGACATGAACAAAAATTAAATATGTTTTTTCGTAATTGTTTTGAATCAGTGTTCACTGTTTTTAACTTTACTTTTCATGAAAAGTACCTACTGTTTACTACATAAGTAACACACAAATACACGCGATGTAATGTTTACTACATAAATAACACAAATACACGCGATGTAATGTTTACTACATAAATAACACACAAATACACGCGATGTAATGTTTACTACATAAATAACACAAATACACCGTTGTACTGTTTACTACATAAATAACACACAAATACACGCGATGTAATGTTTACTACATAAGTAACACACAATACACGCGATGTACTGTTTACTACATAAATAACACACAAATACACGCGATGTAATGTTTACTACATAAATAACACACAAATACACGCGATGTAATGTTTACTACATAAATAACACACAAATACACGCGATGTAATGTTTACTACATAAATAACACACAAATACACGCGATGTAATGTTTACTACATAAATAACACACAAATACACGCGATGTAATGTTTACTACATAAATAACACACAAATACACGCGATGTAATGTTTACTACATAAATAACACACAAATACACGCGATGTAATGTTTACTACATAAATAACACACAAATACACGCGATGTACTGTTTACTACATAAATAACACACAAATACACGCGATGTAATGTTTACTACATAAATAACACACAAATACACGCGATGTAATGTTTACTACATAAATAACACACAAATACACGCGATGTAATGTTTACTACATAAATAACACACAAATACACGCGATGTAATGTTTACTACATAAATAACACACAAATACACGCGATGTAATGTTTACTACATAAATAACACACAAATACACGCGATGTAATGTTTACTACATAAATAACACACAAATACACGCGATGTAATGTTTACTACATAAATAACACACAAATACACGCGATGTAATGTTTACTACATAAATAACACACAAATACACGCGATGTAATGTTTACTACATAAATAACACACAAATACACGCGATGTAATGTTTACTACATAAGTAACACACAAATACACGCGATGTAATGTTTACTACATAAATAACACACAAATACACGCGATGTAATGTTTACTACATAAATAACACACAAATACACGCGATGTAATGTTTACTACATAAATAACACACAAATACACGCGATGTAATGTTTACTACATAAATAACACACAAATACACGCGATGTAATGTTTACTACATAAATAACACACAAATACACGCGATGTAATGTTTTACTACATAAATAACACACAAATACACGCGATGTAATGTTTACTACATAAATAACACACAAATACACGCGATGTAATGTTTACTACATAAATAACACACAAATACACGCGATGTAATGTTTAACTACATAAATAACACACAAATACACGCGATGTAATGTTTACTACATAAATAACACACAAATACACGCGATGTAGTTTAACATAAATAACACACACAAATGTTGTTTACTACATAAATAACACACACGCGATACACACGCGATGTAATGTTTACTACATAAATAACACACAAAATACACGCGATGTAATGTTTACTACATAAATAACTACATAAATAACACACAAATACACGCGATGTACTGTTTACTACATAAATAACACACAAATACACGCGATGTAATGTTTAAAACATCACAAAAACGCGATGTAATTTTCAATGCGATGTAATTTACTGTTCAAAGTTATTACACGCGGTGCGATGTATTTTTTTTACATGGAATAACATGGGATTTCCATAACAGGTGTCATGTTTTGATATAAAATAAACACGTACATGGGTAATACACACGTTCGATGTAATGTTTACTACAAATAAACAATAAATCACCGAGTGAATTTTAAGTTTACTACATAAACATAATCCATCACTACACAATAATGTTTGTGTATATTTGTTTATACTACATAAATAAAAAAAATACACGGATTAATTTTCACATAGTCATAAAGTAATCACAAATACACGATTCTTTTATTTATGTAATGTTTAAATAAATGATCTTGATGTTTAGTTTCAAATACACGCATGTATTATGTTTACTACATAAGTGAATGTTAACGACACAAAATTATAGCGAAAATTGAATATTTATGTTTTTAATTGAGAGCGATCAAAAAACGTACACTTGTATTCAAGAATCGTTTATGAGATGTTACTGATCCCCCTGACGAGGTCAGCGAAATTGAGTAGATCATAAGCTTCATTTTTTTTCCGAGAGTGTATCTGCCGTCAATCCACAACATCCGACCCCTATATGAAGTTAGCATGTATAACCTACTTATACGGTAACGGCAACCCTTGTCTCTGAAAGCTGTGGTGGGACTTGTTTTTGGCAATAAAAACAGATCAAACTCTTCTTGAGCCTGTCATTTAGATATTCCACAAAAAGAAACTGAATAGAAATCACAGTAATAATCTGTCCACATAATCTCCGCGTAAATTGGTCGTTAACCCGATGTACTCGGACTGGCCACGTGCACGCCCGAAAAACTTGAATATTGAAGTATATTAGCTCATACTTCAATGTCAAACTTATTAGCTGAGTACAGTATTTCCTTTCAGTTTTGAACAATGTTATCTGCTATTAGGAGTTCCGAGTTTTGTTTACGTTATAATCAAAATGGATCTCGCACATGGAAAGAAGGTTTGTAATAAATTCATCATCTTTTATTCAACAATATAAATTAATGGTTCTTAATGAAACACTAAAGTTGAGAAAATCTTGAATGTCCTAACCCTTTTTATTTCTGATGGCCCGACCTCAGGTTAACACGTAAATACGTCTTTGGTAGATTGGGACAGCGATCGTTAGACTGATTGCACGTGGTGTGTGGTTCAACACCACTTTATATAGTGGTCGGCCGGGAGTGGATTGTAGTATCCAAGTAGAAGCAAAAACAAAAATGGCGAATGCACTACCTTAGAAACCCAAAAGGCTTCATTTAGTAACGAATTTTGAAAAAAAACTTTAATCTCAAATATTTACTGATCATAGAGATTCAATCTGTCATTTTATAACGTTTTAATTCACTACTTTCCTCAACATCAGGTTTGGATACAATGGAGGATACAAGTTCTGTAACTGGATTTAGGTATAATAATATCTTGGAACACATGTGAATCAGAAAATTTAAAGTCTGAGATGGCTGATTAGAGGTCATATGAGCTAACCACTTTTGGTTTCTTGTTCACATGATAAAATCAAGAGATGAGTCGAAATCATTTTTTTTATACCCTGGACTGATTCAGGCTGTACATTGTTGTGCATACATTCTCGCATTTTCACGGATGATAAGGTAATGTCTCTTTCCTTACCTCTAAATGTGAAGAGTCTTAGTTACGTGTACCTGACGCCATTGTTAAAAAACAATTGATATGCCACTCGCCTAAAGGCTCATGCTATGATCAAATTATTGAATTCGTGTGATAAATTTCACATCACTCATGTAAGATTCTCTACGTGTGATATTTCCTTCATCACAAAACTACGACTATAAACATCTGATTTCTAGTCGTCCTCTACAGACTTATCGTCGTCCTCTACAGACTCATCGTCGTCCTCTACAGACTCATCATCGTCCTCTACAGACTCATCGTCGTCCTCTACAGACTCATCATCGTCCTCTACAGACTCATCGTCGTCCTCTACAGACTCATCATCGTCCTCTGCAGACTCATCGTCGTCCTCTACAGACTCATCGTCGTCCTCTACAGACTCATCGTTGTCCTCTATATAATAACCGTCGTCCTATATATACTCATCACATCGATATAGAGCCACAGAATTATGACAACACACATTTTTTGGCCTCTTTATACTCATCGTCGTCCTCTTTATACATATCGTTGTACTGTAGAAGTTTGACATTGTCTGATCGAAACACTGACCAAAGTACTCCATGTGTGCCGATACCAAGAGCTTGTGACCAGTAATCATCAGTGTGTATAATCCTGATAAACTGACCACGACCACTGATGAGGAGGAGACATTGGTTGTTATAATCCCCTATAACAAGGTTACCCATACCGTCATAGACCACATCCAAGGGTTTAAATGATCTGTCCCTTTTTGTTGGTGTAAAGACATCTGGTATTCCACCCGTATATACTAACAGTTTCTGGAGATCATTGTCCATGATGACAACTTCACGCCGGTGATTAACAACAGCGATGTTATGTGTAACAGGACACTCAGACATCCTACATGGCCTAGTCACAAACTGTTCCTCAGTCTCTGCAGTGGTCTGTACCAACTCACCGCTGGTGGTGAATTTGGAGATTTTATTGTGCATTCCTATGATGACGTGTTCACTGGCTGTAATACAGATGGACAGAGGTTCAGCATTGGTACTAAATCTTGTCTGTAGTCGTCCTGACTCCAGCTCTAGGATGTTACATTTGTCACAGGCCCACAGAGTGTTCTTTGTAGGAGAAAGGCTTATGTCACTTATCATGGTGTCGTGTTTAACTTTCTCTACTACTTTACCCTTCCTGTCGAGGAGAGGTAGTGTGTTACTGTAGATAAAACAGGTCCAAGCCCGACCGTCAGTAGTAGGACATATAGAACTAATTAAACAAGGAGATCTCCACTTCTTCAGTATCTTGGTCTGAGGAAGTAGGTTATAACCCTGATTACATATTTCCTCTTCTGTACCGTCTGTACCCCTGTCAATATCTGACGTCTGCCGGCGAGCGGGCGGTCCATCTTTCCCGTGTGATCTAACAGTGAGATCACCTCCGGGACGTCCATGGCTCTGACATCCATATAAAGTCTCCATCTCTCCGAGAGCTTGTTCTAGATACCTCTGAGGGTCACTGTTTGGGGTGAAGCTAGCGATTGCAAGTGTAGGTGTGACAGGGAGGGAGACAGAAGAGTTTTCGTCAAAGTCTTTATCATAGATTTGTATGTCAGTACCGAGCTGTAGTAATTCCTTACATTCCTCTACCTTCTGTTTGAGCTGTTCGCTGTACATCTCCAGGTCCTGTTTGTAGGTGTGAAGTAACTTAGCGTTATCCTCCTCCATTTGTTGATAAAGAGACAAAGTATGGACTACTAGTAGGTCAAGTTCCCCCTTTAATTTTGCGGTTTGTGTATTCAACTGTTCTGAAAGTTGTTCAAAACAATTGATATTTTCCTTCAGAGAATTATCAACAGAATTGATAAACTCGTCTATTTCCACAAGGTCAACATTTTCAGTTTTGCTTATAAAGCTTCGAATGTCTTGTTTCTTCTCGGAAGTTAATTGATTGAGTTCCCATAAAAGATGACCCGCGTGGGTAGAAGACATGCATTTTATACATGCTGGTACCTCACATGTTTTACAGTAAAGATCCAGTTGTCTCCCCTTATGATGAATACACGTGGATTGACCTTGAGGTCGCTGAGGAATCTGACCTTCATAGATGGAGGTCGCCATCCTCTTATGTTAAACTAACAGTCACTATACTAAAGTGTCCGAATTAATCTTTAAACATACCAGTTGTGGTCAAGGAGAATCAGGACAATGTAAATCCAGTGGTCATCAACATCATCGATCTATTGTCTTATGTCATCTTGTCCATTTACAGAAATACACACAGGTCACACATAGGTTACAAACATGTATATCCAGTGTAAAAATGTCCATACAACAAAACTATATCGCCTGAAGTTAGATCAGCCAGACTCTCGACTGATGACTGAACAATGAGAACAATGAGTTGATAACCTTTTATACCTGTGTATTATCGATTTGACGTTTGATATCGAATTCGGAACATCAAATGACATTCACCAGAGATACGAGTCCAATATGATCAACTGATACAGATAACCGAGTTAGGAGATAAATATAAAATGTATAGATAGAATATAGGTATAATACAAGGTCGTCTAATAATATGGACACTGAGGTTCGTAAGTTATTTAAGGAATAATTTTTATTTTTTGTTGTTTACTGGTGTGTAAACTGCATTTGTTGGACATATATTTTAAATGGTGCGCGTCATGTTGAAATATCTGTCCAGCAAATGCAGTTTACACATCAGTAAACACAAAAAAAACCCAACATTCCTTATATTTACATTTCAATCGACTATGTCATTTAAATTTAATGTACCGATAAAATAATACTTCGTTTTCTGAACTTTATACGATTGATGGAACAGCCGGTCAATTGATGGAATCCTGGAACTGGCTCAAATTAAGAGGGAAATGTTGTCAGAAAGAAAACAAAATATAGTTCAACAATCACGATATCTTTTTCATTCCATTAATGCATTATTTCTCAAACATATTTTTTTCTGGAATAAATTTTAAAATTCAATCAATTCAATCCAATTATTTATATCGAAGAAGTAAAAGATGCAGAAACAATAGGCCAAATCTGATGCGCATTAACACTAAGGAGGTCAGTGTTCCGGTGTATGTATTCTTGCACGACAACCGACTTCGTTTACACAAGGGTAAACGATTTGACAGTTGGTAAGGTTATACAGCAAAAAACAAATATAGCAGAAAAAAAAACAACAAAAAAAAACGGAAATGTAAATGCTTTAACATACCAGTGTTCAACGTACAACGTACTTCTAAATACAGGAGTATAACATATGGGTTTTCTCACGCTAATCCTTTTACATAACCAAGAAGCAAAATATGGCATAAATGTATTGTTCTACATTTCTTATGAAACATATAATAGAAAATATTGACAAATTCCACGTCACTGTTTAATATTTTAATTAATATCGTTGAAATATCAAATCGTTGATCAATACGATTAAACAAGTACAATATGGACGCTGTACCCATATGCATATACCCGAGCCAAAGTCATGCACGTTAAACAAATAAACTACATAACCACTGGGAAGGTGATAAAATGATTCTTAGGCAAGTCAATTCACCTAATAAGGTAAACACATTACTGTCAGAGCGATTTAAGCAGTTCTAGACAAAAGTTGCATTACTCTACGAGCAAGGGACAAGGTTCGGCATAGAAGAAGTTCGACCACAATGTGTAATGGCGAACAGCGATCGAGTTTGAACATCTACACACATGTCACAACCATGGCTTTTTCAGGCATATCACAGTAAAACCGACTGATCTAATTTCCATTAGAACTGGTTTTTTCCGATACATGTACACATTTTAATGTTCTCTTAGACTGAATTGCCCCTTTCATCTTACTATTTCTATATCCATAGTACATCGTTGTTGTAACTGTATTTCAATATCAGACGAAAGTTGTTTTGAATTTTGAACTTATCACATATATTTTTCGCGTTATTACGAATGGAACATTAATATTTACGCAAATAAAAGAAAAAAAAACATATTATTGGTTACAAAAACTTTAAAGTCCCACTACCTTTCCGGAGCTAAATATGAAGGTTTCTTAAACACATTAATAACATCAGAAAATATATACCGATGGACTAAGATGAAGTTACAACCACCAAACAAATGCAAGATTTAATGCGTAATATATGATAACAATGGAGAGTAATTTCGCTGTTTTGCCGTCTGACGCAGAGATAGTCAATTACGCGTAGTATTTATGACGACGACGGGAAACATAGGACGTCCCGCGTTATGAGAATTGACATTTTATTTATTACAATTAAATTGTTCAGAAGGTGATGGTAAGTGTAGTATTAACGGTAAATTAATTACTTTTGCGACTCTACAAAATTATCGATCTCGTTTTACTTTGCTATTTAAAAAAAAATAAAAGCCGATTTGGAAAGGTAATGGGCCTTTAAGAGTTTTGTTGTTAGATGCGAACAGAATATAACGAAATAATCCCATGTGAGGCAGTTGTCAGGTACTGAACGCATGTCGGTGTTTTTCCTCCGGGTACTTCGGATTTCCTACATCATCAAACCTGATATGTCCTTAAATAACCCTGGCTATTAATAGGATGTAAAACTAACAAACCAAATTCATCGACAAAACCTTCCTACAGAGCTTGGTTTAAACATAATAAAATCTCCATCTCTATACAGTGGAACATTGAAGTTCCTTCAGAAGCGCTTCACAACTAACACGTCCTGCCTCCAAAGAGCGGATTAAGGTTGAACCGATGTGATTACTATGCCGTTCATTACATTTTCTTCATCAACTTATATATATCTATGTGTAGTTGATGTCCGTCAGTATTTGGAATTACAAACGGGATCCGAATGAGGCAAGCTCTAGAATATCAGATGAGAACACAGAGTAATATGATCTTTCCCTACCTTAAGGTTAGTACAGGGGAATCCTAATCAAGGTAGGGAATGATCCTTTTTCTGTCCCTATGATTATCACAAAACATGTTAAAAATAGCGCGATTTCAAAATAGGCAAATATTTCTTTTCTAACTGTATCAACATGGAGATTTTTAATTTACTTTGTCAAAAACGCCATTAAACTTGTTGTACT